>NC_041395.2:149273312-149573312 GCF_900747795.2 Erpetoichthys calabaricus | reverse complement strand
GTGTATGTTGATGCATTTAATTCCCAGTTTCAATTTACTAACTCGCTTTGTGTGAGTGTCTATGACGACAGTTTGTGAAGTGCTATGTGACATTTATTCTTGAAAAGTACTATATAAATAAAATTATATAAATAAATCTATAAAATGCATATGTGATTATTCTGCAAAAAATGTGTTGATTGATGTTGAAGTTTTGACAAGAAAAAATGTAATATGTCATCATGCTGTACAGCAAACAAAACATAACAATGCAAAATACAAACATTAATAAAAAAAAAGTAGTTGGAACTCTACTGCCATCCAATTCTTCTGTCCATGATTATTATTATTATTATTATTAAAACATGCATTTTATGCAATATACTGTCACAAGAATGACACAAAAACATTGTAAAGGTTTGGGGCAGCCACCTGTATAATGTGCCTTGGCTGCAAAAAGGATTTGAAATAATTGCGAGATATTCACAAGACTGAGTCCAAAACAGAACTGATGATGTGGAGGCAAGATGGCAGCTTTAAAGACGAATATAGGAAGTGACGTCATTGGGGCCCTGAGCCGGAAGTTTCATTATCAATACCGCCGGATCCGGAAATGATGTCTCTGGAATTGGTATCATAGGAGGCACCGGAACAGGAAGTGACATCATCAGAGGTGCTGGAGCCATGCGGGATTTCCCAAGAATGGTCTGCCAGGGATTGAGAAAGACAGTTAGTTTACCTCACCGCCCCCTGGTCTACCGTGGAATTACTATTACTCAGGCCCTTTAGCTGTCTCCTACTCGCATATGTGTGACAATACAATTTTTGCATTTTAAATTTAATCGCTGAAAGAAACAAACTGTTTTAGGACATGTAGGCTATAAAAAGTTGAAGAATGTGTGAAATGAGGATGCACCTTTTTCCTACGTAGTTCTTGATTTTGTTTGTCATGTGGATGTGAGGTAGCCTCAACTGCTCTGTCTTTTCTTTAGCCTTCTTCATCTCCACAGTTTTAACACCATATGCCACGTTGTGTCAGAAGGCAACAGAATGTCCATGCTCCATCACACCTCTTTTACTATGTATTCCTTGATATTTTTAATAATTGCTTCCATTACTTTACCTGTGATGTATGTTAATCTGACTGGCCTATAGCTACTTACTATAAATTATCTGATCCCTTGTTTATATAGTGTTATAACAATTACTAGTTTCCAATCTTTAGTAATTTCTCAAGTGAACTGTGATTTTTAAAAAATATGCAATATGGGTTTATACATGTTCTAAGTAACTTTGTAATTCCTGCAAATATATCTGAACTACTGGAAGAGAACCCTAGTCTCATTGCATTTTAAATACTAGTTCAATTCCTAATTCACCCATGGAAAAATAATGTTGTGTTCATTGTTTTTTAATATGGTTGTGAGTTAGAAGCTGATCTGATCCACTTGGTACAATCCCATATTCAAAGGATATTGAGCTTAAAGTTTATCCATCCATCCATCCATCCATTTTCCAACCCGCTGAATCCGAACACAGGGTCACGGGGGTCTGCTGGAGCCAATCCCAGCCAACACAGGGCACAAGGCAGGAACCAATCCCGGGCAGGGTGCCAACCCACCACAGGCTTAAAGTTTATGTATTCATTTATTATTTTATTTTAAATAGAAACTCTCTTATTGTAAATCCTTTTTAGCTAAATCATTGAAGGCTGCCATGATGAGTTTATCTGACTTGGATCTGTTTTGTTTGTTTAGAACAGGATCTGCATAAAACATATTTGTAGCACTGTGTAAAATTCACTGTTGCAACAGAATGCTACAAAGTGACCAAAGTGACTTTGAACACTGGTAAAGATAGTTCTCTTTTTAACATGTTTTGAGCTTATCCTCCATTACTGAGTGATCAAACTTACCACCATTGGCATTTCCTCTGCCTATTAACTTTCATTGTACATACTGGAACCACATCCATCAACAGGAAGCACAGAGTGAAGGACAGGGAACATCTTTCTGCCTTAGATATTGGGGATATTGATTTAAGGTTGTCTAGCTCTTTAAGCAAGGATTTATTAATGTATATAGTAATGTATATAGGTCTTTATTTTTTATAATTGTGATCTGATGATACTTACCGGTAAATTGTTTTTCAGATCATAAAAGAAAACAGAGTCAATGAAAGGTAAAGTGCAAAAGAATTTATCATGCATAAAATATTCTTATTCAAGGTACATTGTTATTAGCATAAATAGATGTTTTCTGAGCCTTACGATCTGCTGAATTTCACCTTGTTTATAAATATAAAATTGCAAGAGGTTCAATAGCAATGATTGATACTATTGGCGACAAAGGGTGGCCCTGTCTGCTTCCATGCTCTAAATCAGGGGTTCTCAACATCGGTCCTGGGGACCCCCTGTGGCTGCAGGTTTTTGTTCCAACCAGCTTCCATTTTTAATTGGAATCCTGGGCTAATTAAGTGAACTGTTATTGCCCAGATTTTGTGTTTTGGGAACAATATAGAAATTAGAAAACTAGGTTTGGTGAAAAAAATATATATATTAAAATATACTAAACAGTTATATAGGAATAATGTAGTTTCCTTTTTAACAATATTTTAATCTTGATGTTTATTCTGCTTTTAAGGGTGTTCTAATGGTTTAATTAATCCATTGTTTTCTAATTAGTGGGTCTGATGGTAAAGTAGTTGCAGCCTTTGATGATTCAGTGTAGTTTGCCTGGGTGTCTGCTCTGCTCATTTTTAATTGTTATTGTGTACTAAGATACAATGAAGGGAGCAAACTGCACAGAAAAAGGGCAAAAGATAATGAAAGCAATAAAAAAGAGTTAAGCATTTAAATCTGTAGCAAAAGCAGAAATATTTCTAAATGTATTATAAATGTAAAAATCATGCCTCTGTGCTTTCTTAATGTAAAATAAGAGAAGAGAAAAAAATACCAGCTAATTAATTGAGATCAGTGTTATCAGTTGTTGTCACTGATTATGAATCTGGTTGAAGCAAAAACCTGAATCCACAGTGTGCCTCTTGGACCAACTTTGAGAAATCCTGCACTAAATATTTAGTTTGTATTAGTCGTATGTACAGATGCTTCTGGCCTAGAGTATAAAAGCTAAATCTCTACACATAAGTTGTGTTGAAAACTTTATTTATAATAAAGAGATATCCCAGTTCAAATCTGTCAAAAACTGCTGCTTCATCAAGAAAAGGAACAACCACAGGAAGCTCACTAGCTGCAATAGAATGTATTCAACTGAACATTCTGCATGCAGAAAAATGTATTAGATTGTGCCTTCCTTTAACAGATCCTATCAGACATTTGCAAAATTATAGATCTAAATGAAATTAGTCGACAAGATACAGCATTTTTGGAATGTCTGTGATTGATGAGTTGATGCCTCCCATAATATCCAAAGTAGATGGTTTACTTCTTTTGTATTCTTTAGCTGTGGTGGGTTGGCACCCTGCCCAGGATTGGTTCCTGCCTTGTGCCCTGTGTTGGCTGGGATTGGCTCCAGCAGACCCCCGTGACCCTGTGTTCGGATTCAGCGGGTTGGAAAATGGATGGATGGATGTATTCTTTAGCCGGTCTTAGGAATAGTGTTGATTTAATAATTTTTAATATGTGTGTCTTAGCTGCTTTTGTCCATGTTTAGTTCCCCTTACAGTTTTGTTTTTGGGTCTCAGAATCCAATTCTGTCATTTTAAAGCAGAAAAAAACATTTTGCAACTTTTCCTGCAGCATCCTCTTTTTGCTGGAAGGCACCATCTTGTTGGGGGTCACAGTCCCAGAAGTCATGCATTTTGATGTCATTAGCACTTTGATGTTTTAAAAGTTGGCATTATGCATCTATCTTCATTAAAGTTTATGGACAGAAACAGGAAAAGACATCCTGAGTGGTTTCAGTTTACATTTTAAATAATCTTATTTCATATTATATTATATATTATATATAATTTATGTTTAGCTTTGGGTTTTGTGAAAGATAGGATGGACCTTGGTTACTGAAATTCTGGCTTTGTTGTTTCTTCTCCTAGTCGCTTCAATTTATTTTCACTTCCTTTTATTTAAGATATGCATACCTGACAACATCAATAGACTTATTTGATTAAAAAGGTGTTTTTTTAACAAAACTCTAATGGATATCCATATGAGTCTGTGGCTTTACCACTCTGCAAAAATATTATAGCATCTTGAATATTAGAAAGGCCCAAAGGTCTATCAAATTACTCTTACTTGATGTCTCAATCTGTGGTATTTGAAATTCATCAAAAAACTTTTTGATAAGAATCATGCATTTGGATGTATACTATATAAGATCTTCCAGTATTTCTTAAATATTTTTTATGTTCAGTGACATTTTTAATATTAAATATTTCATTATGTTATATTTTTCATGTTTATCATCGATTTTAGATTTAATTTAAATATCCTTTATAGTTTAATTTACTTTCTTTAGAAGACTTAAAGATTATTTGTACCTTTAACCATGCTTTCATTGTTTCCCAAAGTGTCCTGGCTAATATTATGGAAGATACATTAGTTTAACAAAAAGATCAATCCTTGTGCAAATAAATTAAATTAATTTTTCATCCACTAGTAATAATAAGCTGAGTTGCCAGTTAAAAGTTGGAACAAGTTGGAACAATGACAACATCAGACCAAGGGAAGCAGGTTACTATTAATAAAGAAAAAGTGGACATTAAAGAAAAGAAAAAATATCACCTTAAATATGGGTCAAGAAATCTCCATGATAAAACATGTGATTTTCAAGAAGATTTAATACAGTATTTTAATTCACAATATTATAACTTTATTAGCTCATTTGTGAACTAACAAAAGGGCGGCACGGTGGCGCAGTGGGTAGCGCTGCTGCCTCGCAGTTGGGAGACCTGGAGACCTGGGTTCGCTTCCCGGGTCCTCCCTGCGTGGAGTTTGTATGTTCTCCCCGTGTCTGCGTGGGTTTCCTCCGGGCGCTCCGGTTTCCTCCCACAGTCCAAAGACATGCAGGTTAGGTGGATTGGCGATTCTAAATTGGCCCTAGTGTGTGCTTGGTGTGTGGGTGTGTTTGTGTGTGTCCTGTGGTGGGTTGGCACCCTGCCCAGGATTGGTTCCCTGCCTTGTGCTCTGTGTTGGCTGGGATTGGCTCCAGCAGACCCCCGTGACCCTGTGTTCGGATTCAGCGGGTTGGAAAATGGATGGATGGATGAACTAACAAAAGAAATTTCACTATGAATTGTTTGTCATCCCAATCTGGTGAATATATTTTAGCCAAATTTTGTTTCATTTATACAGACAACAATAATCTAGCAGACTTCTGAAAAAGAGATTACCTCAGAACAAACCTGTTAACAAGGTGTTTTATAAATCAACATCCTAAATCCTCTAGTTTCCTTGTCATTAGTCTCACGGGGCCAGACATGATTCTCAAACAAGAATACACATCTAGTGAAATGCCATTAAAAGTGTGTAATGAATAGCAGCAAAATCCTGTGCTGCAAAGGCTACACCCACAAAGCTTCTTCTTTAAACACCCACTCCTAATTTCTCCATTAATTTTCAGAAAGAGAGAAAAAGATGCTGAACAAAATTGAAGCTGAAAGAAAATGAAAAGCTAAAACTGCATTATCCATTCAGGAGCTCAGGTAGCACAAAGTAACTGAAGCTTAATAATTCATTTTCACGGTGTAATGAGCGCTGTGACAGAGAAGAGAGACTGACATACACACACACACATAGACCACTGCAGCTACTTGGTTCTGTGTTTGAGAACTTCTTCTGTCTGCTATGATATCTCTCTCTCATATCAGCTATGTGACATAACAACAGCAAACCGAGTTTAGATAAGCATTGTAATCTATAGCTGTTTTGTCATGGCATGTTTACATTTCCAATTAGACAGTAATGTTAAATTTCTGTAGTTATTTGTTTAAACATGCAGTCAGGTGGATGTTGTGCAGCCTCATATGTGCATCTACCGTATATACTCACGGGTAAGTCGGGACTTGATTTTACCACATAATTTCTGGTATTTTATAATGACGGTTGTATAAGTCGAATGCAGAAAACTCACGCTATTGGTCCAAGAGATTATAATATGCTAATGCCCACCTGAGCGAGTAACCGTGGAGCCCACATGACCACACGGTAATACCCAAGCAATTCCGAAGCAACGTTTGCACCGATTTGTGTTTTTTGTACCTCACACCCTCATACATCTTATCAATGATGGAGCATTCGATCAGAAGAAAATATGAAGCTGGTTTTAAATTAAACGTCATTGAAGTAGCTAAAAAAATTGGTAACTGCAATGCTTCAACAAAATTCTATGCAACTGAGAAACTGATCTGAGATTGAAGGAGGCAAGAAGATATATATATAAAAAAAATAAGTGTCGCATATTTGAACGGGCGTTTAAGTCGGGGTCTGATTTTTTGATCGATTTATAAGTCGGGTCTGATTTTATGATCGATTTTTCAGGTTTCAAGACCCGACTTATATGTGAGTATATATGGTACTTGTTTATTTGGATGTTTTGAGTATTGAAATCTGCATCTTCTGTGGCTCTTCATTTTCACCTCTCTTAACTGCAGTAATTTTGATGGAGTGTTTACTGTTTACTTCAAATGTGTATTTTGCAAGTCATGTTTTGATTAGTATAGCTGTCTGTTGTTTTAAGCTTACATTGACACCTTCACTATTATCATATCACTGAACAACAGAGAGAGCACATAGCACCTGTGACCATATATCATTTCCATTTACCATTCGTACATTGATGATGTGGAATGTCAATTTATAATTTGATGCTACAGAAAGGTTTTTCCCATACATCAGGTTATATTTATTTTTAAAACATTCAATGTGCTCTCTGCACAAACGACCCAAGTTTTTATGTTAAATAGAGTTTTTTAGGATATGGTTTATCAACTGTAAATTGCTCATTGTAAACAGAAGCTTGCTGTTTGTTGGGAAAGGTTAATGACAGCACCTCTGACATTTGTAATTCAAATCAAAAAGCATTGGATTGGTTTATAAATGTGACACTCAGTAAGCCCTTTAATTGTTCCCACCCAGTTTTAAGCAAAAGTCACTCATGTTTGTCTCCAGATATATATATACTATACATCTGTCTTCAGCAAAACTACCTTGTCATCGATCGAGTAGAATGTTAAATTTAGGTTTTCCCTTTTCAGCATAAACTCATCTTTATTGTTTAAATAACTCTCTTGCAGAGAGGCAATTTTGGATTTCAGTGAGCTGAGGTGTGATACCACTTTATTCTTTTAAATCCATGACTGATACCTTTTATGTTTTAGGTTTCAAAAATGTAAAAACTCATCCATGTTATCAAGCTTTTATATTTCATAATTCATGTTCCTTACAAAAGAGGTAAACATTGGCTTAAAAGAATGAGAAGTTTCAGAGACTGACCTCAGCAACAATTGATGCCTCAAAAACATGCCTGGATATTAAATAACATGAAAAAAAACGTTCTTTCTCTCTATCTCCCATTCTTCCTTCCTCCCTCTTGTTTACCACCCTAAATTAGTCTCCCACCCCCATTCTCCAAACATAATTAGGACTTTTTTCTTCCTATTCACCATAATACACTTCTTAGTTGATTATCTATCTTTTGCTGTACAGCCAATAAATATTCCACTTCTTCCCATGTCTTCTTCAGTTGAAATTAGCCAAGACAAGCCTGCCATTACTTGGGCCTCCTATTTTGTGCATATTTTGCATATCACCTAGGGGTTTCTTTTGGGAAACTTTTGCCTCTCTTGTGTTTTTTATTTGTATGTTTGTTTACAAAGACTCTATTGGCTTCATTTATTCTTGATAAGTACTTCAGTTTATGATTTTGATTTTTGATTTGAGCTCTTTTATCAATACAATTTTCTAATGGTGCTATTGTTGATTCCTACTGCCAGGTCCGCCCCAGACTTTCAGAGGTCTTGGCCCTGACACTCATGACACAACAGGATAATAAGGTTATCGTAAAGGAATACTTCCTCATATGACTACATAGATACCAGAACCTTTTACACATTTCTAAATATTTTCTTAGTTTTACTTCTCTGCTTTTTAACTCTCTTCAGTTCTTCTTAACTTCAATTTTGTCTTGCAGTTCTTGGCTTTGGTTACTGATAGTTGTTCTCCTGGTTCTGGCACATCTGTTTTTTTGAGTATGTCCTTTTCTTTCAGTCACAGTCAGGGATGGTAACACCCAATATCATAGAGACTAAGCCACACTCTTTTATGTACAGTCAAAGTTTTCCTTTTAAGGGATTTGGGATGATTTTGAGGTGGGTCTATATCAGACAGTTGTTGTACATAAGCTACAGTACCATTGCTATTTCCTTTTAAATTCTATCTATCTATCTATCTATCTATCTATCTATCTATCTATCTATCTATCTATCTATCTATCTATCTATCTATCTATCTATCTATCTATCTATCTATCTATCTATCTATCTATCTATCTATCTATCTATCTATCTATCTATCTATCTATCTATCTATCTATCTATCTATCTATCTATCTATCTATCTATCTATCTATCTATCTATCTATCTATCTATCTATCTATCTATTGTAACAGTGGACATATTGCTCCACCTCTTCAACCCTCAGGTACCACTCCAGACACCAGGTGAAAGTACAAGACTTCTTTATTTTCTTGTAAAATAGTGCACCAAGCACCCTCCTTTCCACACTACTCATAAATCACAATAAACTACTCACAAAACTCCTTCCTCCTCGCCCAGACACTTTGCCACCCTACCTCCCAGCTCAGCTCAGTGTCTGGGCTTTCCCACAGTCCTTTTATACACCCTGACCCGGAGGTGTTCCTGTCCAACAGTCCACAGTTCCTTATTCCTTCCGGGTCAGGGTAAACAGTCCTTTTCTTCAACCCGGGAGCACGCCGTTTCTTCCTGTCACGTGACCATGACGTACTCCCGGGTTAAAGGGCACATAAGAGCCCATGAGCCCCCCTACAGCGACGCCTGGTAGCCCCCAAGGTATCCAGCAGGGCTGTGTGTAGAAACTACAAAGTCCATGAGGCCCTGCTGGAACTCGGGGCACGTTTATGCTGTCCGGAGAGCTCCTCCTGGCGGCCTGGGGGTGAGGGCCGGAGTAAGAAGCCGGCAATCCACCACAGTCCCCCCCCCCCACCTTAGCGACGACAAATAGGGCGGAGTGTCGATCCCCGCAAGGGACGTCCTCCTCCAGGAGGACGCGTCAGTCGGGCCTCGGCTGTGCTGTCTAGACCCCCCAGAGAACCTAGGGGGAACTGTGTATCGTCTGTCCCTCCGTTCCCCTGTCCTCCGAGGACAACTAAGCCAAACGTGGCCCGGCTGATGGCAGTGGTAACAGCGCCTTCGTCCTCCCGGTTGTCTTCTTCCCTGGGACCTGAAACACCTTGGGAATTCAGTTAGCTCCACCCTTTCCTCCGCTAAGGAGGGGTTTACGGCCGCTTTGCTGCTCTCAGCCCTTTTCTTTATCTTGTCAGGAGACCCATGTTTTATTTTGGGGATCTCCTGCTTATTCTGGGGCTTGTGCTCAGCTTGACGCTCTCTATGGAGAAGAGAGAGCCTCTTTCCTGTTTGCATGCCCGTTGTCCTAAGTATTCTAGGAGGCGGAGTCATTAGCACCACATCGCTCCGGGTAACAGCACTTCCCAGCCGGCCCGGTACGATTGGTACTTCCTCTGCCCCTCCGTTAACCAGTGACAACTCCCTCATCATGCGGGTCAGGGTCTTGAGGTCCGGAGCACCTCGGTAGGCCACGTCACACGCATGCCCCGGCTCGTCTGATCCTCCCCCCGACCACTCGGTTATTGTGCCACGATCAACTGTCAGGCACACAGCGCTTTGGCACCCGCTACTTACTAATCGCGGTGCCGGATCGCACTGTGTCCCTTTATTATGTACGATACGGGCAGGACTCACCTGTATTCCCGCATCGATCATCAGCGGAGCTTCTCGCCCCAGTCACCGTAGGAATTCCTGCAGTCATTTCAGCGGCGCCTCGGCTGTAGCTCCCAGCTCCTCCACACGAGCCTTCACTTCCTTCAGTCCCTGAAAGAAAGTTCACACGGGCTCGAGGTATTTCTCGAGCTCCCGTACGTCCACACAGTTAGTTACTTTGGCCGGAGGTAATTTCGCTTCTGCGTTCGTCTCACCTGCCGGCCGGAAGCCAATGAGCACGTCCGCTCCTGGCACGTGCTCTGCTGGGCTTCGCGGAGGCTTCTGGGAAATGGAGTCCGAAGAGGAACGGGTAGCCTCCAGCGGCTGACTGCGATCTGCCTCTTTTAATTTGTTGGCAGACCGTTCAGTCACCTCCCGCTCCTCTTTGTCTTTTTTTAATTTCGGCACTGCTTCGCTCGCCGTCCCCTTCCCTTTCAGGGAGCTCAGACTTGTCGAGGAACAACTGACCTCACCGACGGCTCCAAACTGACCTTCTTCCCGGCCTCCATCGCGCGACGTCACGTGGTCGTTGTCGACGTATGGGCTTCCCCTCTGCAGACTCCTAGACCGGTCCGACTTCTTCCTATCGTGGCCATCTTGCCTAGGTATGAGGTGGGCGTGCTCTCTGTCTGCTTCGTGGAAACAGGCCTCTGCAAAACAAGAATAATGTGTCCCCGGCGCTTCGGGCGTTTTTCCAGCACACACCTCTGAATGAAGACGATCCAGTTCCAGTTCTTTGTAATAGTCCTCTGGAGTCGCCATCCTGCAACGTTCCGGCTGCCGCCCCGCTTGGGTTTGCTCGGCCTTAATGTGCGCCCGGTCTTCCTCACCGCCTGTCAGGTAAGTCCACAGCGTCTCCATACCTTCTGGGACCGGTCTTCTGGATAGCTCCAGTCTTCTTCCCAGATTCTTCCCCATTACGGTCCGAAATTGAACAAGGCTCACCGTTGTAGCGCTCTCGGTAGTGGGGTTGGTTGCACCTCCATGTCCAAGAGGGACCTTCTCAGGGTTGTCTGCCCAGACAAAATTTGTTTTAATTGCAGGTTCCAGTCCAATTGGACGGACCGAGATCCTGCCAACTACGCCAATGTAACAGTGGACATATTGCTCCACCTCTTCAACCCTCAGGTACCACTCCAGACACCAGGTGAAAGTACAAGACTTCTTTATTTTCTTGTAAAATAGTGCACCAAGCACCCTCCTTTCCACACTACTCATAAATCACAATAAACTACTCACAAAACTCCTTCCTCCTCACCCAGACACTTCGCCACCCTACCTCCCAGCTCATCTCAGTGTCTGGGCTTTCCCACAGTCCTTTTATACACCCTGACCCGGAAGTGTTCCTGTCCAACAGTCCACAGTTCCTTATTCCTTCCGGGTCAGGGTAAACAGTCCTTTTCTTCAACCCGGGTGCACGCCGTTTCTTCCTGTCACGTGACCATGATGTACTCCCGGGTTATAGGGCACATAAGAGCCCACGAGCCCCCCTACAGCGACGCCTGGTGGCCCCCAAGGTATCCAGCAGGGCTGTGTGTAGAAACTACAAAGTCCATGAGGCCCTGCTGGAACTCGGGGCACGTTTATGCTGTCCGGAGAGCTCCTCCTGGCGGCCTGGGGGTGAGGGCCGGAGTAAGAAGCCGGCAATCCACCACACTATCTATCTATCTATCTATCTATCTATCTATCTATCTATCTATCTATCTATCTATCTATCTATCTATCTATCTATCTATCTATCTATCTATCTATCTATCTATCTATCTATCTATCTATCTATCTATCTATCTATCTATCTATCTATCTATCTATCTATCTATCTATCTATTCATGATCCTAAAGCCTAGTTTCGCTACATGGGTGTTTTCAATGACAATTTGCTTTATTACCTGTTACATCATTCAACACCATATATTAGTAATGGATTAAAAACGTATATCTGCAGTATGTATTTGCATGGGTGTGTTTTACTAGTATGTTGAAATATCATCAAACTAAACATAAGTAGTACAACATTAAATCTTATTTTTAATGCATCTGTTAATTAAAATGATGCATTGGAAGTTTCAATTTACTAAATGAAAAGCTGATAACATGGACATGTGTGGGTTTGCACTACTAGAATCATTATATTTATATATGAGACTAAGCACAGATGGGAGAAATGCTTTACTGAAATTCACTTTAAAGTCACACAGTCCCTCACACAAGATCTTTTTTGAAAAATCATACCTAGAAATACTGTGACCTAGCCATTCATGTTCCAGTTCTGTTCACTTTTAAGAATAGTGGTAAACATCTGCAAGTGAATTAATACTAAGCAAGCGCAAGTGTTTTCCAAAATGAATACAGGATTTCAAACAATCATAAACTGGATGGTGGTACTATAGCAAGTAGGTCACACATTTATTATTGTCATGACCTACTTTTTCTACATACTGTCACAAAAGTGCATTACATATGTATATAAGTATTTACATGTGTGTATTCTGTATAAATATGTTGACTCTTCAGATCCCTGATCTGAAAATATACAAAAGATGTGTTACATTTTTAATACTTTTATATGGAGTTTGTAGTGTACTTGTACAATATCTTATATATATGAAAGCCTAAAAATTAGCATGAGGCCTGTACCACTATGGCAAGCAAGATAAAACAGATACTAAGAAACCATCTACAGCAGGGTTCAGCAGCATTGGTCCTGGAGGGCTGCAGGTTTTTCTTCCAACCCAGTTTCTTAATGAAAAGTCAATTATTGCTGATGAAGCACTTATTGCTCAAGTGACATTTTTATGTTTCATTTTAGTGGTCTCCCTTGTTCAGCTTCCCCACCCTTAATGTCTTATTTCAGTCTTAAACAGCTGCATTCATTGTTAATGGCTCCTTATTAGTAATAAGATGCAAATGACAAAAGAGCCAACAGTTCTCCATTTAACTTGTTTCCATTTACACCTGTGTGGATGTATCATCCACTATTTGGTATAATAAAACACTAAAGGGAAAGATATGAGAGACTGAATATTATCCATTATAGCCTTCAAATCATTTGGATGATATCCTTAGAAAGGAAGAAAAAATCTATGATATAAGAACCTAAACTTGCAAACTAACAACCCATAAAATAAAATAAGGTCTGGGGTAGGCAAGGATGGCTTTCTAATTAAGCAAGTGGGTTAGAATGAAAACCTGCAGCCACTGTGGCCTTCCATCTTGCCCACCCCTGATCTACAGTGTCCTAGGTGATATCAACCAATGAATTAGACTGATTTTTTTATTTTATTTTATAGTTAACCATACAAAAGCATTACTTTTTAGAGCGGGCTTCAACATGGACAGATGGATGAACAAATGAAGATTAGTCATTTGTATTATACAATATAGAACGTGGATATCAAAAATCAAAGCATAGAGGTATTGAAATGAAAGCAGAAAAAGGTTCACATAATAAACACCATCATTATAAGAATGCAGTGGGGAACCATGAACTCAACTTCATGCTGAGATCTGTTGGCAAAAAGCTTCAAAGTGAGATAACTTTAAGTGAAATGATCTTTTGGCAGAAACAATGCAATGTCTTTAGAACAGAGAGAGAATGACTCTAGAGAATGTTGATTAGTTTATAGGTATTCTCATAAATGCAATTTAAGAATTTTATAAGCTCGTAGAATTCCTGAGATGATTGTAAATCTAATAAGAAATTCTTGTATTCATAGGTTACAATAACGTTTGGCACTTTTGGACAGCATTTTAAAGCAGCTGAAATCTCACATTCTGCTCAGTGATAAATGAGACCAGAATTCCAAAGGACCAATCAAGGTAATGAAATCATTACATAGCATGCTATTTCTGCACCAGAGAAACAGATTTAAGGTCTGACTCCGGAGACCTGTCATTTAATATGGACAGCATATGAGAAACACTGTTGATAATGATTTACTGCTTCTTCTGTTAAAATTAAAGCAGCAAATAAAAAACAGAATTTTCTGAAATTAATATTCAACCCTTTTACTTTCATCCAAAATAAACTAGAATAATTTGGTGCAACTAACAAGTAACTCGATGTGACCAAGTTATTTAAGATTTGCATTAAATTAATTTATTTATGCTTTGTTCAAAGAACATCCTTAATTGCAATAACATGTAGTTATGTCCATATTTTTACAATTAGACTACTGGAAAATCAAAAAAAAGTACATAGTCACACTGTAAGCGGTTAATAGTTCATCAGTTTAATCACTATAGGCTATCCTGTTTAACAGTGTATTAACAGACTCGTAATTTAAATTGTATCAATAAATGTAAGAATTATTTCAGTGTCACACTATACAAGTTTTTAGTAAAGGGCAGTTGGTGGATCGCATTACATTGAGGTTGTCAGATTACATGACTGGGTATAACAAGGGATGATGAATTACACATGGGACTTCTCAGCACAGTTCCAGATTTCCTATTGCACTGCATGTTGGTAGCCAAACAACAAGGAAGCATGCCAGAATAAGAACTGGCACACTATGTATAAGTAAACAATCACCAGGTAGCAGCTGCTCCTGTCATTGTTGTCTGTGCTTTCTTTTACAAAAAGAAAAAAAAAATAGGATACATAACAAAACCTGTAGAAGACCACATTTGTCTTGTGCTGGACAAAAGGGTTGTATATATTTAACTTAATATTAGCATACACACAGGACCCTGCTCCTATGCCTGTTTGATTTTATTGTAGCAGCTCTCACTAACTCTTATACAATGTTGCTCTACACATTGGAGGTAACAGTCATGCAGTCACATTACCAATCATACCCATAGACAACACAAATAATGCAAGATATTAGAGGTGGGATTTAAATCCAGACAGTTGGAGCTATGAGGAAGCAGTGCTAGCCCCTGTGCCACTTTGTCACCTAGAAACGATTGTTTTGAATGTTTGCTTGTGAATATGTTTCTTTTCTAGGTATTTTGGACACTTTGAGTAAATTCAAACAAACTTGCCAGTGGAAAAAGCAAGAGAAAATGTGAAAGAGAAGAGAAAACAATTTAGAAATCAGGCCTGTATTGTTAAAATTAGAATTATTATACCAGTAATACCAATACCAATAATTAATATTATTATACCAAGTAAGTAAAGTCAATAATTACCTTTGTTATATCTATGGATAATAATATTGTACCAATAAAAAGGAAGAAGACGGAGACAGGTTCAAGGTAATAAACTTTAACAGGTCCTTTTTTTAGATTATACGTTGCACAGTCTTATATTTTATGTCACTTCCTTTAAGCTCCCCAATACCCATAATTCCATATCACTATGGAATCTCCAAAGGTCCAGACTACAATATACTACATATTCCTTCCCGCTTAAAATTGTAAACTCGACTAACATATAACAAACAACATCTGCTATTAAGAACAGGAAAATAAACATGAAACAGAACACATACTGTTATCAATGCAATTACATTCCAACAAAGGAACAACATCCTGCTAACATAAGGTATTATTTTGTGCCTTTATCTCCATATACATATAGTTAGTTTTCATAAGTTAAGACGGTCAGGAGGCTTCCTGCTTCTGAGAGGGTTACGTCGTACAGCTGAGGTGTGTTCATCCCCTAAGGCAACCTCGGGTAACCTTGGCACGACAGCATCGGCAGGAATTGAAACAGGAGAGTCAGGTGGTATTCCTGGCTGGCTTTGGATCAACTCACTAAAACTAGGTTCCTCAGACGTTTCTGTGCTACCGGCTTCTTCAACAGATATAGAGGGTAACAGCTGTTCAACATGTTGTCTCCATGTCTGGTGGTCTCGTGTGCAAACCTTATAAGAGACAGGTCCAGTCTTTTGAAGAATGGTTGCTGGTACCCATTTCTCAGTGGTGGAATAGTTACGAGCAAGGACAGCATCTCCACTGAAAAACTCACGATCTTTAGCCCGCTTGGCACGTTGTTTTACTTGATCGTGCTGCTTATCATAAACTCTCATTTGAGTGGTAGCTGGTCTCAACAAATCAAGACGTGTTCTCAGCTGCCTTTTTAGGAACAGATCAGCTGGTGACATACCTGTTGTTGCATGGGGTGTGTTACGATATTTAAGAAGAAAGGTATAAAGACGTTGTTTGAAAGGTGCTTCACTTTTGGATGCTTTAAGAGCATGTTTAAGGGTTTGCACCATTCTTTCAGCCAGGCCATTAGTTGAAGGATGATAAGGGCTGGATAGGAGATGTTTAATACCATTACCTTTTAGGAATTCTTCCATTTCTTGGGATACAAAAGAAGGCCCATTATCCATCACGATCTGCTCTGGCAGTCCAAAACGTGCAAACATCTCTCTTAAGGTTTGGATTGTCTTTTCTGATGTGATGTCGGGCATGACAGTGATCTCAGGCCACTTAGAATGTGCATCCACTGCGACCAGAACCATAACACCCTCTACAGGTCCTGCAAAATCTAAATGAACGCGTTGCCAAGGACTGGCAGGCCATTCCCATGGATGCAATGGTGCTGGACTTGGCATATTTCTGAGGCCTTGACATGATGAACATGAATTTGCCTTTTCCTCAATATCACGATCCAGTCCAGGCCACCAAAAATAACTCCGGGCTAGCTCTTTCATTCGGACTATACCACAGTGTCCAAGATGTAACTCATCCAGAATGGGTTTCCTCAACCTTTGTGGTATAATTACTCGCATGCCCCACATGAGGCATCCTGCTGTCACAGATAGCTCCTTTCCCCGTGAAAGGTAAGGCTGAACATCAGGCAGTGCATTAAGGGTGCTAAGGTCCTGACCTTTAAGAATGCAGGTGAGTAGTTTTGACAGTGTATATTCACCCTTGGTTTCTTGCTTAATCTGGTGGGCAGTGATAGGTGCATTTTCCACCATCTTAAAGTAAAAAATCTTTTGCCCTTGTTCTCTGGGTTGGTCAGGTAGGGGAAGTCTTGACAAACCATCTGCATTTCCATGTGCCTCCGAACGCCTGTATTTGATCTCATAATTGTGAGCCCCAAGAAGCAATGCCCAGCGCTGCAGTCTGCTTGCACTCTGTGTACTCTAGCAGCTGCCCCTAACTGCTGTGCTTCTTTAGCAGCCAGCTCCATAGACACGGCTATCTCAATCGCTTTCTGCAATGTGAGGTTGGCCTCAGTGAGTAACCGCTTCTGAAGGCCCTCACTTCTCAATCCGCACACTAGCCTGTCCCTTAAGGCGTCATCCAAATTAGCACCAAATTCACAATATTCTGTAAGTTTCTTGAGTACCGCTACATATTGAGCAACAGACTCGCCTTCTTCCTGGTTCCGTTTGTGAAATCTAAATCTTTCAGCTATTAATAACGGCTTAGGCGGAAAATGTGAGTCCAGAATCTTTGCAATATCATCAAATGACTTGTCACCGGGTTTTCCTGGCCGTACCAAACTTCTCAGTAGACTAAATGTCTTTGCCCCGATAACGCTAAGAAATGTCGGCACTTTCAAGTCATCGTCAATGGCGTTGGCTTTCACAAAAAACTCAAATCGCTCTGTATAATCGCCCCATTGCTCAACTGAATCATCGAATGGCCCGAAATGTCCCGTTATCATTGCCATTTTATCCCTTGTGCTTATCTTCAGTGAATGACTAAGAAACGTTACCACAGAAATAGAAAAAAAAACTTGCAGCTTTTCTGATTTTCCTCTCCAGCGGAAAAAAACTTACTTTACACGTTGCGTAGCCATAGCGGTCGCATCCTCGTCGCCAGTGTTATATCTATGGATAATAATATTGTACCAATAAAAAGGAAGAAGACGGAGACAGGTTCAAGGTAATAAACTTTAACAGGTCCTTTTTTTAGATTATACGTTGCACAGTCTTATATTTTATGTCACTTCCTTTAAGCTCCCCAATACCCATAATTCCATATCACTATGGAATCTCCAAAGGTCCAGACTACAATATACTACAACCTTAAACAATAATAGTTTGGTCTGTAATAAACTGAAAAATGTATGTGCTTTCTGTCAGTGAATGAATATATACAGTAAGAAAGAAAGGGAGACAAAATAAAGTGGTGGGGAATCACGCTGTACCATGTTTAATAACCGGGACAAAAAATGAAAAAAGACAAAAATGTAATTAAACAAAGAAAGGACTCAATGTGTCTGGCAAATGCATTTGCAGTTAAGGTGAGTCTACCAAATGAGCTCCATCCTGTTTGGGTGCAGTTTCTAAACTGACTGCTGACTTCTTGTCCAACAATCTGATAAATATCAGTTGGGACAGAAGGGGTGAGACTACTGAGCTGCTCCTGGAATTGACATCTTCTTGTTTCTCCTCCTTCTCAGTTCTGCATTTGTAAGGGAAGAAGGAGTTAAAGGCCGTGTTATCTCACCCTGGGTGGGCATTGTTCTTACCTAGTTAGTGCATTGAAGGTGCACCTTATATGCTCGTGTGCAACATAATATAATTATGTATATATACAGTATGTACCAAATACCATTTGGTCCAGATTATGGTTATGGGAATTCATGGCCTATTCATGCAGGATCAAGGATAAGGCAGCAGCGACTGATTGGGTGGATTGCCAGTTCGTTACAAGGGACAACCAATGTGCACACTTAAACTTAGACATATGGAATCAACTATCTGCAGTTATAGAGTAATGCATCATAGAATATTGTATAGTATTATATTCTACTAGCCAACCCGTGGCGTAGCATACGCCGCATAATTATTTTTTGATGAGTGAACACTTCCTGAAAGACACAGTTGTCCAAATGGAGTGGGTTTGAGGATACGACTGTGAGTGAATGAAAAGATGGAACTCTGGAGAGAGCAACATACAATTGTCTGTGACTGAAAACTGGTTTTGGCAGATACAGGCATATCTTTTTGAAAGTTTGGCCCTGTGCCTTATTAATTGTCATTGCAAAGACCAACCTAACAGGAAATTGTCTGCGTGTAAAAGTAAAAGGCAAATTTGAATCTGATGGGGTCAGGGATATCTCGGAAGTGAATGGTGATAGTAGCTGGAAGCATTTGGGACATTGCCACAATTTCTGCCTTGCCACCATAAACTCCGGAAGTATTCATGTAGTCAGCGTATTGTTGAGCAGACTGTATAACTATGCTTCCGTGACTAAAAACAACGCTCTGTCGTGCGTACCCCATGGTCTCAGAGTTGGTGGGCGGGGCTCTGTCGTGCGTATCCCATGACGCGGGTTAGAGCTGGCGGGCGGGGCTCTGTCTTGCGTGCGTGCGTATCCCATGGTCAGGCGACTTAGTGGATTATATATATAGAAAAGCAGCCAGAACCTAAAAGAACAATGAAAAGTCAATGTTGCTCAAAGGTGCATGTGGACTGTAGCAGAGACGATTATAGCTTGCGTGCTGAGTTGTTCCAGAGTGACAGTTGAGAAGTTGATGTCGCCATATAGTTGTTGAACAGGATCAGAAATAAAAGGAAAACAATATGAAGGCAATGTCACAGGTGTTCTGTTTGTCCCGTCTCCAACATCGAGGAGCCATGTTGCGAAATGTTGTTCTTCAGGAAGAGCTGTCATATTTGTCGTCAGAGTAAGAACATGTATGTGACGCCACAAAGGTTTCTTGTTAATGCAACTGGCGACAGTAAGTGCTTGGGTGTCGGAAATCTCCACCCAATAGTATTGTTTTGCCTCCAAATGGCTGTGTGTCATCCATGAGGTCATGTAATAACCTGTCAACTGCCTGGAATGCGTATGCATGTGTCATTAGCGCCTCGTCCAATATTATCAATTTGGATTGCAGAAGATGTTAAGCGTGTGGCGAGGTAGGTTTGATGTTGCATGCGGAAGCAGTATTCGGCCTCAACGGTATTTTAAAAATGGAATGTGCAGTTCGTTCACCCGGTAACAATGTTGTAGCTATTCCTGTAGATGCTACGGTTGTAGGAATGTCTCCCCTAGCTCTGATGGTATGAATCAGGGTTTTGTAGACAAAGGTTTTCCCTGGTCCTGCAGGACCATCTAAGAAGAAGCATGTTTGTCGGAGATGGGAATCGCTGTATGCAGCGTGTAAAACAGTGTCAGCAGCGTGTTTCTGTTCTGTGTTGAGTTTGTCATAGTGTTCCGGGAGGAGGGTTAGAGTTGGCGGCCGGGGCTCTGTCGTGCGTATCCCATGACGTGGGAGGAGGGTTAGAGTTGGTGGGCGGGGCACTGTCGTGCGTATCCCATGGTCTTAGAGTTGGTGAGCGGGGCTCTGTAAGTTGGCGGGCGTGGCTCTGTCGTGCGTATCCCATGGTCTCTGTCTTGCGTGCCATGGTCGGCTGCATAGTGAATTGTTGGTAGGCGGGGCTCTGTGAATTGGCGGGCGTGTCTCTGTCTTGCGTCTTGCCTGCCATGGTTGGCTGCTTAGTGAATTATACAGTATATATACAGTAGATGATTGACATGATACTATGCTATTGTAACAAAAAGAGGGTTGAAAGTTTTCAAGATCTGCAGTGAAGACAAAAGTCTACATTTAGGTGTTTTTCTGTAAAAGCAGTTACTATTTATTGAACCTCTATCAGTTACTCTATCTTCTTTTTAGAAGCAGGCACAATTTTAAGCAAGTTTATTTGTGTTTTTAATCAAATAAAACCAAAGGTCATTGTCCAACCCGCTATATCCTAACACAGGGGTCTGCTGGAGCCAAGGCCAGAACAAACCCCGGGCAGGGCACCAGCCCACACACACTAGGGACAATGTAGAATTGTCAATGCACCTAACCTGCATGTCTTTGGGAGGAAACCCACGCAGACACAGGAGAACTTGCAAACTCCACGCAGGGAGAACCCGGGAAGCGAACCCAGGTCTCCTAACTGCAAGGCAGCAGCGCTACCACTGCATTACCATGCCGTCCTTAACCAAAGTTCTGTATTTTACAACTTTCTTGTTTATGATGGTGCTAGAGAGTTGTATTGTGTTGCACATTGGTCAGACATGCCTGTAACAATTTCACTGTACCCTGTACATTTAACAGGACTACTATTACTACAACCAATTTGGAATTGTCAGTTCATTAATCACACATACCTTTAGGATGTAGGGGGAAAGCTGGAGTTCCTGGAGTTAAATCCATGAAGATATAGATAGTATGTGACTGGACCAGAAAACAAACCCAGGTGTCTGGAGTGCTAACCAGTATGCCACCATGCAGTCTTAAAAAAAATATAGTATTTTACAATCCTCAAAATGTTTATGATTAACATGTGTAAACGAATATAGTAATTTAGCTGTTTCCACTTTCTTACCCCACTTGTTTCATTACAAGTTTGTGGAGAGATGGAATCAGCAGGAAGCACCCCTGAATAGCACATCATTTTAACAGAGAGCACATTTGTGCACACCACTTCACTGTTCCACATCACACACCATGTTTTGCATATACGAAGAAAGAGGCGTAACCTAACAAAGATCATGCAGACAATGGCTATGCTGAGGATAATCACCCATTAATTATCACCACTCTTCACGACATTGTATTGTAATACAAAATAGAAAATCTTCTTAATCTAATACACTGCCATAGATTGGCCTTGTGATTGTCCCAGCAGAAGTGGATACAAGGCAGGAAACAGCCTGGACAGGGTAGTAATCCAACAGAGAGCCTACTCATGCACAAATCCACATCTAAACCTTAAAAGGTCAAACTGGATTCGCTAATCAACCAGACCATATCTTTGGTCTTAAATTGTATTACATTGAAAAATGCAAGAAACTAAGATTAAATTATAAACTATGTGAATAACTTTAAGTATTGTTCAAATATTTTTAAAAATTAAATTTGTTATTTTAAGTGGAAGGCAACAAGAATTGGGTTTCACATCTTGGGTGCTCCCTATGTAGAATTACCATGTTCTCCGCATGTCTGCATGGGTGTCCTTCATCTGCTCTCGCTTCCTCCCACATTCTAAACACATGCAAGTTAAGTGAACTGGCATTGGTAAAATGGCCCTAGTATGTGTTCACCCTGTGATGGGCTGCCACCCTCTTCAGGGATTGATTGTTCCTGCCTTGTGTCTGATGCTTCCCTGCAATCCTGCCGTGCATATTAATGGATGCATGGATATTAAGTGGAATATTAAAAGGATAAAAAAAGTGCTGTGGTGGGCTGGTGCCCTGCCCGGGATTTGTTCCTGCCTTGTGCACTGTGCTGGCTGGGATTGGCTCCAGCAGACCCCCGTGACCCTGTGTTAGGATATAGTGGGTTGGAAAATGACTGACTGACTAAATAAAAGCGGCTAAGGTTTTTGACTTTAAATTACAGGACCTCTAGTTAAATACCTGTCTCTGGATAACTGTGTAACCCTGACCATGCGACTTAATCTCAATTTACTTTAATTATTTTAAAAAATGAGAAAAACTTTGAAAGCAATGCTCCTGCTCTCTGAACTTGTAAGCCACCATGGATAAAAGTATCAGCCAAGCATTCTATAATTCTTGGTAATTTGAGTTTTTTATTAAGTCAAACAAAATTCATTATTTTAATTTATTCTTGCTTATGGTGGCACCAGAGAGTGGGGATGTGTTTCATGTTGGTTGGACATGCAATTAAGAATTTCAGACAATACTACTAAGACTACTAGTACTACCACTACCACCACTGCTACAACTACTTACAGCATCTATTTTTTGTAAGTTTACATGCATTCACAAAATCATGAGTTTAAAACATCCAAAAAAACACTTTTAAACAGAAATTTACACATTAAAATTTTAAAAAATGTGTACAGTTTGCAGGATACACACTGCTATCTGTAGGTAATGTATATTTAAAATCGAATAAGTTCTACCTGATCAGTATTCTGCAGTAAGCTGCCCATCTTACACTGACTTGTTAAATCCTACTTGCTTAAGAATGTCTTTCATCAGGATAAGAGCTGGCAATCTGGCTTCACAGTTTGCCGTCTGTAGAACAGACTGGCACAATAGACTGAGAGCAACACAGAATGCAAATGTAAAATGTGGCTTTTTATTGGAAGTAATCTGTTGATTAGCCAGCCAAAGCTCATTATTTTGGTGAACGTCAAACGTGACCCCGCAGTAAAATAAACCCTGGCACTGACAGCCATTTGGCTTTGACAGGAGTGCTATAAAAAGAAACTGACCTCAGGGATGTTTGAAATTAGGTACTTGGTTGTGTTGTTTTGCTGAGGCAGGAAATATGAAAATATGCTCATTTATATAGTGCTGCATTCATGAGAAATGAAAATAGTGGCATAGTTTTTGCAAATATTACATTTGTATGACTATAGACACATGGATACCTTGCATTGAAGGGAATTCAGATTTGTAAGACTTTCTTCATCAACAAAAATTACAAGATCTTGTTAGTCACATATCTAAATGAATGCTGACCTAACAATATTGTTAATCTTTATGACTGTAAACTACAGGTAAGTACATTTGGTAGTTTTATTTAGCCTGCTAGATACTACCTGTGGCCTGCTAAGACCTTGGCTTCCTTAGATACTGTACCATCATATCAGGGAACAATTAGTCTGTATAATGTAGCTATGCAAACAGTTTCAACACACACGTATGTGTGATGGATCTCAATCATGAGTCTCTATTTACCCATGATGGGCTTGAAGTAAATTCCTTACTTCAGTGCAAAGCTGAATTTGAAATCTATCATGAATGGAGCTTTGACTTTGGAAATATGATTCTTATGTCATCATTCCATCAAAGTCCAAGTTTTTCATTTAGTCATATTTACATAAAAAAACATGGCATTTACTTTGTCAGTTACATCCAATAACAGATAGAAAAAAAAATCAAACAAACAAACCAAAAAAAAAAGACAAGACAGGTTAAAATATACAAAGAAATTGTAAAATATTTACATGATTTGAAAAGAACACTCTTATTAATTCTAGCAGCAATTAATTGATAGTACATTTTTACCTGAAATGTTTATACAACACGTATGAAAACTTCTACACTTTCTGAATTTTTTACTATCTCCAATATTCCTTATTAAAAAGACATATGGCACTGGAAAGTAAGGGAATCCTACAGCAATTTATGTGGGTCTTTAAGGCAAATATCCTCTTTGATTTACTGAAGTTAAGTTCTGTGTGTAATGGGAGTCTGACATCAGTTGAGATGATTTCCAATTACTTTAACATTGCCTTCTGACACACATTTACCAAACCATCTTCATCAGCCGCAGTAACTTCAGTTGCATGTTTGGTAATTTGTTAGAGATTTTTTTTTATTTTAATTTGTCAGACCACTAAACCAGGCAATAAAATTGAAAGTGATTACAGACCAGATCACACTCCGATAAAAGGACAACATGAGGTCTTTGTCCACTTTAAATAGCCTGAGTTTATGGAGAAAAAAAGTGACTGCATTTAGATTATTTATTTTTGTATTAATATTCCAATTAACATTATTATCTATGATAGTTCCTAAGAATTTATAGTCAGACACTATTTTTATATCCTCTCCCAGAACAAGGATGGGCGAACATGAAGATTTATGCAACTTAAAGTCAAACATCATTTCTTCTATTAAACCTAATTTATCACTACGAAGCATCCATATATTTTTAAATGCTTTTTAAAATTATATTGAAGAAACAATTTTCAAGAAATGTTAATACCTCCTTTTCCAATAGTAACTTTTTTCTAGAGAGTCTGGCACTACCCAGACTTACTGCTGATAGGTTCACCATTCTAGACTCTCTCCTTCCTTAATGTTAGAATTTAAAGTGATTAAGGGAAATGTATGGGCTTTGTTGGAATTTCTGTGGAGGATTTAACCTTTTTTGGAAGCAGTTATCCAAAACATTGTTTCTGACTCTAAATTTGCCCATTTCCTTTACAATGGACTCAAGATACCTCTGATAACATCCATAGAACACAGTTGACAGTAGCAGTAACTAAATCAGTAGCTGGTTTTACTCCAGTAAGAAAATCATTAACCAGCTTTGTACCTGTTAATAATAAATAAACAAGTGTGTTTTCCAGAAAGAAAGGAAATAAAGGAGTACTAGGTGACTTGATGAGCATTAGTGCTAGGAGGAAGGCAAGGGTAAATAGCACATTTAAAAAGGAAGGCATTTAGGTAGTTATAGTATTGATAGTTGTATTCAATTAGAAAGAAGGAAGCGGTAAAAAACAGTTTCCTAAGGAAATTCAGGCTTAAGGGAAACGTCAAACTAAAAGATGTGGGAATTCAAGATATGGAGTGTAGGTAGGGAAGCAAAGGAGTATGATGAGGGGATTTTTTGTAGATTTGTATACAGGAAGGGAGATTTAAAACTAGAAAGTACACCTTATGAGAAGGGTCAAGGAATTCTCATATCACTTATCACAATCTACATCAAGATAGTATACAGAATTGATTGAGGAGTCTGATAGGATGTTAGGTTATTTAGCATGATGTGTGGTGTACAAGTCAAGGGACGCTATGCTTAAGTAATGCTGTATACCACACTAGTGAGGCCTCACCTGCTGTACTGTATACAATGCGGTCTTCACATTATAAAAAAGACTTAGCAGCACTAGAAAAGTGACCAGACTGACTCTGGGATTGAGAGGTATGATCTATGAGCAGAGGCTGAAGGAGTTGAACCTTTTCAGTTTATACAAATAAAGATTAAGAAGTGACATGACTGAAGTGCTTAAAATTGTGAAAAGGAATTGGGCTAGTTTCTCTAAAATAAATTCAGCAAGAAGACAGGGACATGGTTAGTAACTTATTATAGACAAATTTCACACAAAATGTTAGACAGTAGTGTGGTAGAGAGTGAGACTTTATGGACCTTCAGATCTCAACATGATGGAATTTTGGACAATCTAGGTGTATAGGATTGATCATCTTGTTTTGTTGAATGGTCTGTTCTTGTCACAATTGCTCTAATGTTCTAATATTTTACCTTCAGCTTTATCATCCCCAGCCATTCTCCTTACATTGGATGTAGAGAAAACATTTGACCACATGAACTAATGGGATATGGAACAGAATTTACCAACATTGTTCATCTTTTCTAATATGCCCCAAATTATTTTATCTCACATCTGTTTTTAACTTCTAAAGGTGTGGGACAAAGCTTTTTGCCATCTTTCTTTGCAGACTGAACATATAATCCCCATTAGCACAGATGTCATCCCTCAAATGAATTTTTCTGTATGCATTTTGGCTTTAGTTTGCAAACCTCTGATTTCCTTATGCATCATTTATAATCTTAAAAATGCTATATTTATCGTTGATTAATTTTAACATTATATTTGTAATGCCAATACAGTATGGTGCCATTTTAGAGCTCACGTTTCTTGCTGCTGCCTCCATTCTGTTTGTTCTTTATGGCCTTGACCTTTTTGTTTATTGTTGCATTGTCTGTTGCTATTCCTTTGGTCATGTGATGACAACACACATTATATTGTTGCAGATTACCTATATAAGAAGACAGCACATAGTTACAAATTATCAAAGCTTTAGTATTTGTGACAAAAATCCACGTCAGGGTTAGTATTTGGGATTTGCATTCTAGAAATGGACAGGATCTCTGCTTTGACCTTTTTGGTTAACATTTTGGTTTTGATTGATGGAGATTTTGTCCTTCCCTTTTGATTGACTTCAGACCTCCATGTTACTTCCTGACTGTTCCTTGTCTTGCTCTTTAACATTGATCAACTCCACATAAAATTGCCTTCAGAAAAAAATAAACATGCCCTTTTGACTGCCTATCTCCATCTGGATATAATAATATGCTAATGGCACTCTTTGGTAATTTATTCAGATCTCCCTAATGTTCTTAATCTGTTTAGTTCATATGAAGTTGTATCAAACTAAAAAATTAAATGAACCAAATCTCCTCTTCTTCCTTTACATTGCTTTTAGCAATAATCAATCTGTTGGAATCAATGAGAGTATATAATATTGATATTAAATGTTTTAGTTGTTATTACATTTACTTCATTTAGACACATTCTTATTCATTTGCTTCACAGGCACTGTTACTTTGTGTTTTGGCCTAGCCAAAATGTTGTTGGTTACTGATTGGCTGAAAGACAACTCTTTTTTTAATTCTTTTTTGCTTTATTTTAGAATACTAACTTTTTGAAGTACAATTATTGGATTTCATATTGCTTTATGACGATCACTTTTTTCTTATTTTCTTATTCTATTTCTGTTGGTCAGTCTCTGCTAGTTTACAACCATTCTTTGACTAGCACTCTAAAATACTTTGTATTTTCTAGTCCTTCTTCCTCTGTAAACAGTTCCCTTGCACATAAACAACTACACCATCACAATCATTCCAATAACTTGAAATATCTCAACACTGTTGTTCTTGATATTATCATCTCTAACTATCACTGTTTTTAAGAATGTTAAATAATCTCTTTACTCCTGGGGCCTCATTTGTAACTCCATGTGTAGAATTCACACAAATAACATGGCTTATGGACAAAAGCGGAAATGTTCATATGCACAGAAAAATCCAGATGCATAAATCTGTGTGTTCGCCAACTTCCATGTTCTTCCGCTACATAAATCCCGGTCAGCATGAAAAGTAACGCACGTGCACGTGCCTGCTGTCCCGCCCCAACTCCTCCCAGAATTACGCCTCTTTGAATATGCAAATCAATATAAATAGCCCTTAAGCTCAGCCTTCTGTGAAAAGACAATGGCAAAAGCACAGGGAAAAATAGAAGAATTTTAGAGAATACCATGTGGGGGCAAGGAAAAACTTACTATTTGTTGGTTAAACAGTGGTATAAACAACAAAAGGAAGTTGATCGAGTGTCGGAGAAACTCGAAAGCTCAAGTTCACAAAGTCGCACAGTGCCCGAAATAAAAAAGAAGTTGTCAGATATCAAAGTCGCAGTGAAAAGGTGAGTCGTAGCCCACCGTCTGAGTGTCATATGAAAGCTTATTAGGGTACAAAGAAAAAAAATAGGCACACTGTGGGAAAAAAGCACGAAATGTCAACTTTAATCTTGAAATTTCCACTTTAATCACGTAGTTTATTTTGTCATTAAAGTAGAACATCATAAACTTCATCTTACATTTGTTTAATTTACTAGTGTCTCAAATCCCATCGTAACTAAAGCAGCACATTAAATGCTTTGTTTTGTATTTGATCTTCTATGCGCTCTATGTGTGTGAATCACTACCTGTTTCTTAAACAGGCTTTCCCTTCCTCCAACAGGACTCAGAATCCATTACATTCGTGATATTAAAGCTCTCTATATAATTAAAATACTGAGATGTATACTTGATATCATTTTTATGATGATAGGAGTTAAAGCATGTTATTAAACATGGGAACACAGTGGCACAGTGATTGTTCCTGCCTCACGCAAGATGCTTGTTGCGCCATGTGAGACCTTCGTTGAAATAATTTATTGCAGCAGTACTGTCTCTTTCAAACGTACTAACCCCCCAATTCCTGTCCTTACTTTTCTTTGTCCAAATACCCAATCGCCACACAATCAGCTCTGTGATAGACGTTAAGCCATCTGTAAGCTTAGACTGCCAATTCTTCAAAACTTTTAAGGAACATTGAAATATCTTCATAGTACGTGTTTAATTATTCTATTCATCTATCCTTCCAGTGTCACGCCAGACACAGCAAGAATACAGCGTGAGGCAGGACCAATCCATGAACGGAGCGCCAGATCCTCGCTAGCGCTGCGACACCGTGTCCTCACATGTTTAATTATTAACAATATAGATTATTTAAATGATGTTAACATTTTATCTGTATAATAAAATAAACATATTTTCCTGCATTTCATCTTAAAAATGATATCGTCATCATATGTAAATACGCGCTTTATAAAGTGACTCAGGTAGTGCAATATTATAACTGTATCGCAAGTTTACAGTGAGGTAATTGTACTTATAAGTGCAAAGCATTCTACAAGGAGCACTTGATGGACTGATTGAGTGCGTTTATAGTTCTTGGGATGAAATGTTTCTGAACCGCGAGGAAAGGCTCTGAAGCGTTTGCCGTATGAGAGCAGTTCAATAGACAGCATGGCTGAGGCAGTGTGTGCTTGATGCTGTATATCGATAATCTCTTTCCAATCATCTGCTGTAGATCTGTGATTCCCAATTCAGATACAATGATATAAATACTCTGAGTGATGCAGTGAGAGTAATATGGATAAAGATGATCCACTGTGGCAACCCCTAACGGGAGCAGCTGAAAGAAGAAGAAGAAAGTGCTGTGAGAGTAACAATGCTAAAGCCACTGTGGTATTTAGAATAGTTTGACCATTCTGTGGACCATTATATTGTTACAGGTTAATTACAATCAGATGCATTAAACTAATAAACAATATGCAGTCAGTTTCAGTGTACTGTATTTATAAAGCCACGTCAGGGATGTGGATCTAAAAAAGAAAGGGAAACCACACTGGAACAGTAGCACTGCTTTGACTCTGGGTGCCGCCAGTTTGCAAAACCGAGCGGAGAACTTGCATACGCCAGGGTTGGAGCTACCGCGAAAATGTGCGTGGCTTTATGCCCAAGTTTAGGTTTTATACATCGCGATTTGAGTGTGGAAACGGGCTTACGCAACATTTTTGTGCATACGCACCGTTTATACATGAGGCCCCTGGACTTGTCTATCTCTTTCCTCTCACTTCTGGTTGGTGAATATTAAAATGAAAATTGTTACTTGTATTAATTTTGTTAGTTCTGTGCTTCACTTTTTTTCCCTATCAAACGTTTGTCTGAAATTAGATCCCTCCTTTCTGGTAGCATTAAAAACTCCACCTTCATCTACAGTATGACAAACTAGTGTATGCCCAATTTGAAACAGGATGAATCCTCCTAACATTTCACCATTACAGTTCCCCAAAGACCTTACTTTTGTTACTGTATGCACTGTTTCTGTTTTTCCTTTCACCTCTTTGAAACTGAAAACCCACTTTTCCATAATTTGTCCTCTTTTATCTTGCCAACATGGAAATGGGTGTAAAAACATTTGTATATTTGTCTCAAATGAAACTCCCACACCCCAATTTGTCTAAATGAGGCATTTGCAATAGGTGAATGCTCCTGGAACCTTTAGTATTACCACCCCAAACATTTTTTTTTTAATAATTGTAAAATATCAGCCTCTCTCATTCATGTGTTAACTTTGTACACAATTCCAGCACCCATGGGTAGAAAACGGTGGAAGTGTCCTAAAGCAAATGCTTGACCATTCACATTATCCCTTCTCCTCACTGAAATAATCTGTCTCAATATTTCAAAATTTGCTAAATTTATACTGATGAGGTAAATGCACAGTGCTGAGCTCAGCAACACAATCTCTGGAACAGAGCTGTGGGTAACATGTTAATTTCCATTATGAAGTGCAATTACTTTTAAAAGTAATTATTGAAGTAAAAATGTCTGCATTATTATTATACCAGCCACACTGGGTGTAAGTGAAGAAGCTCACATACTAATATGTCAGTCCTTTGCAGGGATCAATCACACAGCCAAGCAGAAAAGTATGTGCTGCATGCAATCTGGTTACAGAGACTTTTTAAAAGAGTGCCTGTTTAGTTTTAATATAGCAATTCACCATGCTGACTACAAAATGGGCAGTAAGTCTAGAAAATAGGAGTGAAGCACAGGTGAAAGAACAGTCAAGGCAAAGCGAGGGTCAAAAACTAATGTCAAAGTTAGAAAATGTTAGAGGCAATTTGTGAACCAAATATCAGATTCAAAAGGCAGAGTTTTGTTTCAATGACCAGTAATCAAAATATCAAGTAAAGTGAGTGGCTTGGTTTGGTCCAGTTTATGGCTGAAGAGACTGTTTTGGGGGGATCTTTATACTGGTGCACTGACAGTGTCACAACCAGTGCATCATGGTAGAATCACCATGAAAACGAATGATGCAAATGCCACAAAATGGTGGCATCCATTATCAAACCATAATGGAATCAAAACAGACAATAAAAATTAAACAACTTTAAAATGGAAACTCTAAGTAATATTCTGACACAAAGATTCATTTTCTAGGTTTTGTAAAACCCAAGAAAATTTAAAAACAAACTCATAACACATTCCCCCAGTCCAGGGCATGGTTTCCAAAGACGCCCATCATACTTGTTGGGAGAGCAAGTCAGATGCACCAATGTCACTGGAATGGACCCAAGAGAGGTCTTCAGGACCATACACTTTCCAGTGTAGGAATACTTGACTCCTCTACACCAGCACCAAGAATTCAAAATGGACAGAATTTTGTATTCCTTAGAACCTTCCACCAACAGTGGGAATGTAGGAATCCTTTTAGAAAAATATGGACTATAACCCACCAGTTTCAACTGGGAAACATTAAATAAATGTTAAAGTGGGCTGGCAAGACTGGTCCCACTTGCCTTCTGATCATAAACAATCCAATATAACAAGGTGCCAGCTTATAGAACAGAACTGTCAGGCAGAAATCACGAGTTGCCAGCCAAGCTTTCCACATAACCATATATACTGGCACTGACTTCCTTTTACAATCTGCAAATCATTTGGCAACTAAACCCACCATCTTCAGATTCTCAATGATTTAAGATATTCAGTAACACTTGGTACTAACTGTGATGCCCCATCCCTTGTACCGTCATAACCAATCAGATCAGTGGCAGAGGAACTCGAGACACAGACAACTTAAATGTGACAAATCAGTCAGTCAGTCAGTAATTTTCCAACCCGCTATATCCTAACACAGGGTCACGGGGGTCTGCTGGAGCCAATCCCAGCCATCAGTGTTCCTTTATTTACAGTGAGAAGAAAATATAAATAAAATTTCAAAAATCAATGTTGTGTCATCAGAAAGAAAAAGGATAAAATTAAAAATAAAAGACAACACTAAATACTGATGCCACTTTTAGCAAATCAAAACAAAAACAAACAAAAAATATTTACAAATTTATTTCTTCTCCTTTTAAAAGGGTTTTAATATTTACAATCCATTTAACCCCCTCTCTATAGTCATCTAGGGTTTTCCTAATCTTTTGCTCTGGGTGTCTTGTTAGCATTTGCAGGCCGAATGACCCTGACTACCACCTAACACCTAGCTTTATGTGGCTTAAGGAATGCTGTGGTCAATCTCCTGTGCTGCTCCCTTTTCATCCAATGTGGGCTCAGAACATGGGACTGGCCACTTAGCATGCTCCCTCTCTCGAAATTCACCTCTTTAAAAGAGATCAATCTTTTGCACAAGTGTATATACATACACTCCTAGACGGACATGCTCTCTCTCACCATCCAGTAAGCTTACTTTTACATTGAGACCTCAAAACAATCTTCTAGATAACACTATAATGATCTTTCACTTTTCACTTTGTTGAAGTGCTCCACTGCATAAAGGCTCATCTCACCTGCTCCACAGTGCGTGCCTATATGGCTGCAAACTTACCAGAACCCCAAACGCAGCACTTCCTCCTCTGTCCAAAAAGGTAAGAGCAACTTACTATAATCATCTATTAATAATAAACAGCCAAGCTATAAATAGTTATGTTATTAACATAGTGTGACACACCACGCTGATGATGAGACTAGTGGAAAATACAAAGGTCAAGGACTGACCCCTTCAGCAGTAAATCACTTCAATTATCATGAATGGAATTAGTTACACATCTGAGAATCTTTTCTAAAGCTTAGTTAATCCTCTCAGTCTGTCCTTTGGCTTGAGTATGATATACTAATATCAAATTTTCGGGACATCCCATTCTTTCACAGAACACATTCCAAAATGTAGAATTAAACTGAGGGCCTATGTTGCGCTAATTCATTGGCTGAAGGAAGATTCTGAAATCTGCATGCTTAGGAAACTGATTGATATATAGTTGAATACCCTTTTGAACAAGGGAGACCTGTACGTAATGACATCCACTGAAAGCACCTCCCTTGGGCATGAAGGTCAAAGAATAGGCTGTAATACTGCTACAGGAAGAATGTGAGAAGATTTGGCTGACAGCAAATCTCAAATGCTGCAACATACTGTATTCTATTGTGTACTTCTGCATATGCTACCATCTGAAATAACATATAAGGATATCCTAGGTTTGTGAAAATCTAGGGTGACCAAACAAATTGGAGCCACAAGCTTAGTAACTACATCAGGTTTTGGCTCAGATGGAACTACATCAGGTTTGGAATTACAAATTTAAAGTGGCTGAAAAATAATGCCCAACAGACTTGTGAAGCCAAAGGTTTGAAGTATGTCACTGTGATCTGTGAGATTTATTTCATTGTATCTGATACTCACACAAAAAGCCATGAATTGATACAGCAGAAATCATCCACACTAGGCAAGCCAGCTGACAGAGTGAAAAATGATACTGCCAGACAAGCAACCTGACAAAAAGATCATCAACAAACAACAACAACAAACAATTGGTCACAGCTCAGGAAGGCTATTAAAGGAGAGGAGGAATGTTTAGGTCTGATGGTCAATCTTTGGCAAAGTAACTGTGTACTATTTTCTCTGCATATTTTATCAGCACCACAAATGTACCCATGTTTGGAGATTGCATGCTCGAGTTTCAGAAACCTTAAACTGTAGAGAATGTATAAAAAGCTCAGACATTGCCCTGGACAGTGAAGCTCATCTACGGATGGATAGACGACGACAACGCCTGTACCTGAAAATGCTTTCCTCCAAAGTTACCAAAGTTGATAAACCTTATCTGGGACCCCACTCCAGTATCAGGCTTTGTCAAGAGCTTCCTTTGAGTTATAATTTGCAGTGCAAGCTGATATTAAACAAAAGCTAAGTATTTCTCCTACATGATTCTTTGTGTTCTAACATTACCACTTTATGATTGGGGAAGGATACTAGTTTATTTTATAGTTATATAGATTCTGGTTAAGTAACATGCTAAAATCAAAAATGAACCCATTTGCAGGGAACTTGCGCCCCTGCAGGATACAGCTTGTTTTGCATTGTGACATTTAGATGACTTTAAGTACAAAAAAATTTTGTGTTTCGTGTAAATGAAAAGTGAAAACCCAATCTTATCAGAATACTTTTGTGATAGGAAAGCTTCTACCCCAATACTGGATGCCTCAATTTCCAGAATGAACTGGTATGAGGAGTAAGGGTGTCTCAAAATGGGAGTTGTAGTAATTAAAGATTAATTTCTCAAAAGCTTCTTGTGCTTTGCAGGTCCAAACCTACAAAAATTTTCTTGGATTTCTTTAGTAAAGGAAGTATCCCAAATAACAGAACTGAAATTTTTTATAGACCTCTAGTAAAAGTTTGCCAGCATGACAAAGTTCTAAACCTGTTTTAAACTGTCTGGTGTTTTCCAGTTTAAAATAGATGATATGTTTGCTTGATCCACTGCTAACACCTTTTGTGTAATTTCATAATCCAGAAATCAAACTTGATCAGTATGAAATTCACATTTCTGCAATTTCACAAACAGGGAATTAGGTCTCAATCGTTTCAGAACCCCATGAACATGGTGAATATGGGTGTCTAAGTCATTAAAAATATCACAATGTCATCATAAACTAATACATAGAGACAAAGAACATTTCTGAATATGTTGTTAACAAATGATTGAAATACGGTTGGTGCATTTGCAAGCCCATAGGGCAATAACCTGTATTTGTAATGCCCATTAGTTGTATTAAATATGGACTTCCATTCATTTCCTTCCCTCATCCTTATTAAATTATAAGCACTTTTTAAATCCAACTTAGAGAAAAGATGGAGCCTGTCACTTAAGTAAGAAGCAATGAGATAAGTGGAAAAAGGTAGTTGTTCTTTACTGTAATTTGGTTTAACTCGTGATAGTAAATGCATGGTGTAGCCGCTGAAGTATAAGGCGAGATCAAGCAGGGGTAAAACGTTTTTTCTAAAAATATTTAGTGAAAGTTAAACCAAATAATCCACACAAGAATAAAGAAAAAAGTAGTTACACACGTAGAATAAAAGGCAAAAAAAGGAAAAAAGTATCTTGTCTAAACTTACCTTTTCTTGAGAAACTTTAGTTATTTCTGTACTTAAAAGTTCTTAATTTATTCTTCTGTACTTAGAGATTCTTAACTTCTTCTATACTTAAAAGTTCTTAATTTCTTCTTCTGTACGCCGTAAGCGTACAGCTCTGCGCTTAAATAAGCAAGAGTTACTTCACACACTTAAAAGGCCCGTAGGCCTGTAGGCACATAGACACAGGCACGGTTTAAAACCTTGTGCCCTCTACGCCTTACACATGGCAAGGCTGGTCACTAACTGAGAATAATGTTTAGTCAGAGCTGTTAGAAATGGCAAGAATATACCAATTGAATTCTACTTATGGGGGTTATAGGAACCTCCCATAGATTATGCTTTGTCAACTAGTAAAATAATTTTGGATCTTATATAACTAGGAAAATGGCTCTTACACATGGTCTTAGCTCTCCATCCTTTTTCTCAACAAACAAAAAGCCTGCCTCAAGTGGTCTAGAGGAAAGAACAATAAATCCATTCTGTAGGTTTTCTTTTAGATATTCCTATATTCTTTTTTAAATATCTTGAGCTTCTTGATGGGTTAATGCATAAATGTTACACTTGGGGACGGGTGTGTTAGGTAGAAGATCAATAGCACAATCAAGTTCACGATGTGAAGGAGTTCTTGTGAAAGACTTTTGTCAAATGCATCATGAAAATCTGAATATTCATTAGGAAGACTGTTAATTTGTGCAGAAAAATTAGGGTCTGTATCTGAATATTAGGACATCCCTCCTTACTTTTCATAATCCAATTCAATTTGCTATAAATATCTTGAAATAGCACAGTTGATTGATGCAGCTGCCAGTGTTTATACCGGGGATGGAAGGGGACGAATGTTATTTACTTCAAGCACATTAAGGCCTAAATATATTTATAAAACACAAGAAAATTCTTACAGGATTCATATTTGTTTTTAGATTCACATTGGCGTGTTTTGCCAAAGGAGAACTCCAGAAGCACACTTGTGCATGTAAACAGAGGTTTTTATGAAACCAGATTTCTTCCTTAACAGGGTTTCTTGCCTTATCCCACCTTTGTGGGTGCACATAAGCGCACTTATTGTAGTGCACAGGGCTTTCCCTCCTTTTTAGCTTGGGAATGGATGGGTGTCATCTCTCTAGTGGCAGTGCAGGCTTTAATTAACCTTTACTGTCTTCCATCTTTGTCAGAGTTTATTGGATAAAGATGAATGTTGATGTTGGGGGATTTAGCCTTTTTAATTATATGATCTTGGAAGTCAACTCAATTGTTTTTCATGATTATCTTGATTCATCTCAAATAAAATGTAATTTTAAAGAAGTGTTAACCATTGTCCTTCTTCCATACCCCTTCCACAACTAATAAATGATTAATAAGTTTAAATATTTAGAGCTGAATGAAATAACAATCTTTCCATATTCTGAAAATACTCTTTTCATTCTAAATGGATGCAGCAAAAACAATACTGTATGTGTTTATAAGTTTGGGGCTTACCTGTGCAGCATTACTGTCCTTGAAATTATTTATATGGAAGAAACGTTTAAAACTAATTTATATCCTAAATGAAAATGATTATTACCCTCTTTTGTGTGCATTGTATTTCATATGTACATTATACGGCATTTAAAATGACAGTTGAATAAACTTAATAGACTCCTGAAATCTTCTTGGAGTCCTTATGCTCAAGACACAACTTTTGGGGAATGTTCATTTAGTTTTGTGGCTCATGTTTTCTTCAACTGATGTAACACTTACTGCAAATCAAAGCTGAAGACTCGTCATTCTGACCTTTCTTCTGATATTCTCGGCCATAGCTGTTTACAGTAAACATTGTTCTCTAATTGTAATATCAGGTCTTTTCAAGTAATTGATGCTTGTCAATTAAATATAAAATTTATTTTGTTATGTCTCTGTGATTATAACCATTCATTAACCTATTTCTTACTCTAAATAGAAGATGTCAATGAAAAGTGAAACTTATGGAATTTTCTAAAGCATAGCTGAGAATAACAAATAAAACAAAGTAGTAATACTTTGATATCAAAGGAACAACTAAATGTACCTGGAGGATAAAGAAATCATAAAATATGACTTGTTATTGCTTCTCTTCTTTTAATAGAAGCAGTTTTGTAATCCTTTTGCAAACGGACTTTAATATGAACTAAGGGTTTTATGTGATCTAGGAGAATCTGAAAGACTTCCTAACAAGATCAAAAAAGTCAGCTCAACACTAGACAGACAGCCAAAGAGTATAACAGTCATCTGCTGAAGGCAGCATCAACAACTAAAAACCCAAGAAATTACAAGTTTTTTATTTTTTCTATTTTGGTTTTGCCCTTCATTTTAATGGTATGGAATTGTGTTACTTGTTAGTATCATTGCATTCAATATACCGTAGGTGAACTAACCAATAGCCTAGGGTAACACTTCAGCAAGGGCCAACTACCTTTGCTGCATGATGCAGAGGGACCTCATTCTCAGGATCTTCTTTAAATGTGTTAATGTTTTATGTAAATTATTAGGAATTTCAGGGCAGAGCACAACTTCCTACGAAACTCTCTAATCATGTAGAATGGCTAAGGAATGTTTCAGTGTTCCAGTTCAAGCCGCCTACCTTCAACTCTACAACACTGACATCACTTCTGATCAGTCAGGTGAAAGATTGTCAATCAAGAGCAAATCATAGCATGTTAAAGCAATCCAAATGGCAGAAAGAGCTGGCATTTCTAAAACACAACAGGTACATTTTTTTAAATCCAATACCAAGGATCCCTGTGACCCTGTGTTCGGATTCAGCGGGTTGGGAAATGGATGGATGGATGGATACCAAGGATGGTAATCCTCCATTAAAGTCATCAAGTAACTGATTTCACTAGAATCTTTGTTTTGCTGGAAGCAACAGCAGGCATAGATGGTTCTGCTCCCAAGGACAGTAAAAACAACTGTGCCTTGACTGAAACAGAGACTAGCCATCAGCTAATGTTAGAAGGTGAGGAACTTTTGAGTTATTGATACATGATACAGTATTAATGGACTCACCATAATTTCCATGGAACATGAAAAGGGGCAGAACTCACTGAAGATGGATGTATATTTAAGGCCTTTTCAGCCATGAACCTAAGCTTAATTAATGTAATAATACTGATTAATACAGTAATGCATTTTAGTTTTATATGTACACTTCCAGTATGGTTTGGGTGAAATTTCTTTCTCTGTAGATGCCTACTCTGTGTCTGTTCATGCATGTGAGAGATGGTGCATTACCAAAGGATTTACATTTGTTGCCAGTTGGGCGTACCAAACCATCGTTAACGTCTTAAAAAAGTGTACAGTGTTTTAAGTGACCACCATGTGTACATATTGCTCACTTAACAAGGGCTGAAAATGAAAGTGCCATAGCACTATAATATTTATTATGTTTGTCCTTCAGACTTTCATGTGTTATTGTCCCAGCTTTTCGAATGGCTTACACTAGAACAGCTTGTGAGACTCTTAGTGGCTTTCTCAAAATGAATAACAAGCGTGGTCATGCATTTAAATCCTCGTATCTTCTCACTACACCACAGAAGTGAATGAAAGATGAAGTATTAACAGTATTCACTGACAGAGTAAGAGACAAGGAAATACTAAAACATGTACCTGGAATTTAAACACTCCAACCCTTTGTTAAATACTTCTACTATTATGCCAATCATTTGCCAGCGTGTGCTGTGCACTTAAAGCCATTGCACCACAGCACATACAGTAGCTTGTTTCTGCAGACAAAGAAGGTTTTAATGCAATTTGTGGCTTTCATAAATATGTTTGGCCTTATTAACAACACACGTATTATAAGGGTATAAAACCCCTATTTTTTAGCTTCAAAACGGTGTCCTTCTCCCAATGTTCAAATCATTTGTGACAGCATGTTTATTAGAAGGAATGCTGTGGGGACGTGGTTGGGAGCAACACAACATACATCCGAACTTTGCATCAGTCAGGTGGTTGCTACTCACTGTGTCACTGTACAGACACAAGTACAGTATACAGCTGCCTTTGCAACATCTCTCTTCTCTCACACCATAATTTTTATACCCTTCTAATATTATGTTGCAAGTGTAAACACTTTCAGTAATGCAGTGTTTTTGTTTGCTGCTGTTCATATTTGAGTCTATAGATTGTGGTTTCATTTTCTTGTGCATTTTGTGCATACTTCATTTATCTCTATTTGGTACTTCTATTTTTAATTATTCCTTTACTTTTTCCTTTATTTCAGAATTTTAATTTGTATTACTTCACATTGAGTTCCTATTTTAAACTGCTACTTTCATTAAAGTTTTAGGTGGCCACACCTCTTAAAGGGAAGTTTTTCTTTTGGATGTGGTTTCATATCGCTGTTGTAAGGTTCTCTCTTCTCAACATCTTCTCTCAAGCCTTCAAGCAACAGGCAAAGGAGCTTAATGAGAAACTAGTCAGATGAGCATAAGCACATCTCTTGGTGTTTGTTACAGAGAAACTTGGCTATTGGTAGTGATGTGGCAATTCAAAGAGGGCCGGCACAATTTTGTTTGCCCTAGAGCTGCAGAATGGCTGGCACCAGTGTTGGTTAGAATTATTTGTTAGTATCTACATGTTTAACAGTTATTAGGAAGTGTGCTCTATTGATGAGTATCCTGGCTGATCCAATTGATGCCGAATAATGAAAATCACTATTGTGTGGTGCCTCCTTGCCAGGGAACAATAAAGTTTGAGCCGCTATCCTCCTCCTGACATGTAGTCAACCTTGATAAAATGGCTCTGGTACTTTAAGGAGTCTGTTTTGTGGTGTAAGTGATTTTGTCATCATGATCACAAAGTTCACCAAAGGAAATGCCTCATTTTCTATCAAAAATCCACTTTATTTTGGTGTCCAAGAGATACACATGCAGTTTTTAGATAATAGATTTTTTTTGACTATACAAATATAAGGTATTAACATAGCATACTGCAGTCTAAAATCATTAAAAGGATTAAAATCATTAAAATCATTATTTGTTTTACATTTACATTTAATTATTTGGCTGATACTTTTATCCAGGGCAACTCATAACATTTATGATACAATTAGTTACATTTCTTTTTTTGGTATTTCCAATTGGAGTACAGGCAGGTCAAGTGATTTGCTCATGGTCACACAGTGTCAGTAGCTGTATGGCATGAATTCCCCGTATTGTCCCTGACTATGTGAGTCTGTACTTTCTCCTCATATCTATATGAGTATTACTCTGGTTTTCCTCCAACATCCGAAAGACATGGCTGTTCGGTAATCTAGCTCCATATGAATGAATGGACACTCCTTCTAGTGCTGGTTTCTGCCCAAATCCCAATGGGATAGACGTTGGCTCACTGTGACCCAAAACTGACTAAATGGGTTAGAAAATAGATAAATAAAATTCAAACGCAATGAGATGAATGAGAAAACAGAAGTATTTTATGACAGTATACATGTGTAATGTATTTATATATTTATCATTGTTTCTAATTTTCCAATAAAACAATATTGGCATCAGCACTTTTAGTTTTCATGCTGTACTATAAATCACCACTGGAGAGCTAATGTAAACAAACGACTTGAGGTCAGTAGTTTGACAATCTGAAGGCTTGATATTTTGATGTCTACAAGATAACAATGCCATCTACTGGTGAAGCAACATATCCAGCACCCGCAAATCTCCAACCATAGTAATGGTCATGCAGTCAAGGGTTTGCTGTACTTGCTGACTGAAGTTTTGTACAAGTCTGGACATTATCCTATACACTTCTATTCTCCTGATTGCAGTTTTTAATAACCTTGTACCCGAAACCCTCTTTTATCATGATTAATGTTTTTAGGAGCTATCTTGGCTGAGTTTGTGGCTTTCTATACTGAAATTTTTAATCTAAACTTGGAGAAAATAGACATCTAAATTGCACATGGGATATCAGTCAAATAACTTTAGGACTTTTAAAGACACATGATGCACCAGTGTCTGTTCAGATTTTTCTAAGCAAAAGCAATGTGAATATTTATGGAATCTTTCACTTTAAGTTTTTCTTTAAAATGAATGTTGATAGATGTGACATACTGGCTAACTCTTCCTCACAATTCTAAGAGACTGGGTATATAGCCTGGATTTCTGTGACTCTACTACTACATTAAGTGGGTTCCGAAAAGGATGAATAAATGATTATTGCGGGAAAGCATTTCGGTGCAGAGTTTATCAGTGCTGCCCCACCATTACAAAGCATGTACACATTCTGCTTGTGTTATGTGTGTATTCCTGAACAAGAGTAGGTTAGGTGACTTATCTTCATAGGTTTACACAATTCAAAATAAAATTAACTATAATAAACACCAGTACCCTAGCCATAACACCATATTACCATATATAGTACAATTGTATCTACTGATCAATAGCTAATAATTCAAATTGATTACAAACATGTAATATACATGTTGTGTATATTGCAACATAATGTCCTTCACACTGTTTTGTCCAATACATTATTTGTCACAGGGAATAGTAGCATAATGCAGAAATCAACACTGCACAGGATCTCTGTTCGTCACACAAACACCCACAGTCAGTCATATCCAGCCATTTTAGAATTAACAGTTAACTTGACCTACATATCTTCAGGACTGGAAGGAGCTGTTCAGTGTTCATAAGCATAAAAAAATTGTACTCTATGTAAGTAATCCAATACTAAAAAATACATATTGCACTTAAATGAACAGCACCATACTCCCACTCAGTGCAGCAGCTACAAGTTGCCTGAAGCTCAAAGTACCCACATTCCCAAGGACAGTTAAACGTCAGCTGATTTGTATTGATGCCCTCAGGTTTGTTAGATGTACGTTGCAAAAAGAAGTATGTATTCTGATGACTGAAGGCTATGAGTTAATTTCTGAGTTCTGCGTGTCCTGATGTCTTTCAGAACTGACCCTGGAGAAGAGAGAGAAAAGAAAAGTATTCTCATGACGCAAGAGGAAGTTTTGTTAGCCAAAGGGGGCAGAAAAGTTCAAACTGCCTTAGTACACACTGGTGACCTTGAAAGCCGCCTCCCAAAAGCCCTGAAGCATCTGTTTTAAACCAGTGACCCAGAACTTATCACTGATTTGGAATGACACAGTAGATACCTCTAGCATAGGCAAGCAAATGAGTATGGTATTCCAAAGATTATACTAAGTTAAAACAATAATAAAACAAATTAAACAGAGCACAACTACCAATTTTCCTTGAACTGAATCGTGTTCAATTAAATGCTTTCTACTGTTGTGTAATAAATATCTGCAGATCTCCCATGATGCCTGCATATTATGAAAGTGATATATTGGATTGTTTGAAGAAAATGCAGAAATTATAAACCTTATTCAATCTGAGTGTTATGTTGGTAGATGCTGATGCCTTCTTACATTGTCAGGGGCACTTTGTAGATTCCCTATGCAGCATGGGCAAATCAAATAGCTTCATGTGAATTTACAAATTTGGGAAATTCTATTAGACAGCACCATATTGGAGTACAGCTTCCTGTTCTTCACACAGTGTTTACCTCTTGCCCTTCATTATTATTTCCTTCAGCTTTAGAAACCTGAAAGCCAATTTCATTTACCACCCTATTAATATTTAAACTTATACTGTATATATAAACTTCTAGGAGAAACCTCAAAGTGTGGTGAGTACTTCAGTTTGTCATTTTGCTTGTTCCTCTGGCCATTGGGCCCCCCATTTATTTTCTAAATATATGTAATGCTACTATGAAATATCAGTCTAAGAAAATTCTAGATGACCATGAAGGAAATGATTGGCCCATTTCAAAACATGTGTGAACACTTTAGGATAAAATGGTATTGAAAACTGCCAATGAACTGTGTTAAGGAGATTTCTGTGTAACATAGTATGTATTGTTGCTCATAAAGCAGTGTCTACGCAACTCAAAAATGGGCAAGAATAACACATTTTTAGTAGTAATTAGTAACAATTTGTGGATGTCATTACAGCACACTTTGTTGTAGATTGCTAACATGCACTTTTGGAGAGTGTATGTTCTTCATAAACACTATGGCTGAATCTAGTTCTACAAAATATAGCAAGTATACTTACACCACAATTTCCCCTTATAATTATTTTGTTTATTTCTTTGGATACAGCTTAAGAACACAGTATTCAGAAATCGCAAAGAAAGTATTAAATACCTACTCTATGATAACAGTCACTGTAAAGTACACCTGAGACTTGTTGTTGACCTTCGTACTCCCCCACTGTTTTGATTTTTAAAGTTCAATTAATATTCATTTCTCTGGAACTCTCCATGACAGCCCATTTGCCAGGACAGGTACATTTCCCCTCAAATAACATGTTCCCCTTCCATTCTGGTTTTGTCTTTATTTCACATAATACTTCTTGGATTGGTCTTTTTAACCTAACATGCTAGTACAAAGTCTGTTCTGCAGATTCGGTTCACCTATCTATCCAATCATTTTCTGAACTGTTTAACCTAATGCAAGATAAATGCATCCTAAAAGCACAAAATGCAAAGCAGGAACCAAACCTGGGGGGTGTCAGTCCATTGCTGGATATGCATAAAGACACACAAACACAAACATTACATGCATAGTGTTTTTTTTTTCTTATAATGACTTTATAATGCCTCCAACATTAATTTGTTCTCTTATTAGCTTAGTAAATCCTCGTGTAATAGTGTTTGCTATGAAACACAGTATAAAAAATAAAGCCTATACAACTGATAAAGTGGGTTGTGGTGTAGTGGTTAGTGCTGCTGTCTCACAGCACCAGGATTCAGTTTGAATTCCAAACTGTCAGTTTTTGTGTGGAATTGATACATTCTTACTCTTCTGCATGGTGGTATTTTTTCAGTATTCTGTTTCCTCCAAATGTCATGCTCTGCATTGATCGAAAACTCTAAATTGGCATGACCTAAGAAAGTGAGTGTGAGTATGTACAGTATGTGACAGACTGGTGCTGCTGAAATAAGCCCAAACACACTAGAACTCTATAATTGGAGTAAGTGGGATCATAAAATAGAGAGATGAATAATTAATATAAATGTTACTCAAATTTCATTGCATGCTAACTGATACAAAAATTGCATGTAATAAAAATTCAATGCTCCCTGAGTGATAATTAACATGACATACTTCTACACAGATATAAATCAGGATTTGCAAAGCCATCCTCTTTAAACAGCTGATTCATTCATGCTGTTTAGTTTTGTCGCCTTCCCTATATTTTTACTCTTAATGAGCCCAGCTATGTGTTTGCAATTCCATTTAGGATTAAGAGGGATTTTTCTGCTAAAAATATCACCAGAAATCCTTAAATCTTTTCTTCTAAGGATGCTGAGTTTTTCTTCTTTTTCTTCACAGCTTTCAGCTTTTCATCAGCTTCTGGGTGGATTATTTTTTTCCTCACTTCATCATTTCCATCACATCATTGAAGCAACTGATTCATGTATCACTTTAATATGAACATAGCTTGAAAGCCTAAAAGATTAAAAACATAATACACTGCATATCATGGGTACTGTTTCTTGCTTTTCAGGATGTATGTTGCTATTTGAAGACAAAGAAGAACTTGTCAAGTAATCATTGCAAGCTAATGGAAACACAGAAGACTTTTCTTTATTGATGCAGTGCAGCTGATTTTTTCTTTTTATGCTGCTGGCAAAAGCACAGCCCAGCAGGGAAAACACTTTCTCTTTACTTTTGTGGAGGCTCATCTACTGTGGCATTCCTAGCTGTTTATGATGTTGCAAGAATGTTCACTAACTCTGTGATCAACTGATTAAAGCTACTTATAAATGCTGTTCTATGAATTCTATTAATAGATGCAATCCCACAAACCATTTTTGGGATCATTGTGATACAGCATGCATCTTTATTAAAAATAAATGTAATATATCTTTTCTCAGATTTTTAAAATCAATGTTTCAAATTACTGGTTTTAGAGATAGTGTCAGATCACCACATGACTCAAGGAGGGGCTGAGCAAGCATCTGAATTTTCCCAAGGGCTGTGGACCATTTTGATATGTAAAACTGGATTTAAATCAATTCAATGTATCCTTTTATTGCACTCTTCTTCTGCTTGTACATATTTACAAATAAACGACAACTAAAAAATACAACATTATAAAATATTTACATGTAACACTATAATCTGAAACCCAATGAATCGACTTCTCTTCTGGACAGAGAGACCCCAGACAATCGCCGTCAGAAACACCATCTCCAGTGCCATTACACTCAGTCCACTTCTGTTTACTCTGCCAACTCTGATTATACAGTGGTGTACAGTTCTACCACCATCATTGAGCTTGTGGATGATTCAATGGTGGTGGGTCTCATCAGCAATGGGGATGAGTCAGCTTACAGAATGGAGAAAGGACAATTGGCAGATTGGTGCAAGTGCAACAATCTCTCTATTAATGTGAACAAGTTGAAAGAAATTATTGTTGATTTCAGAAAGGCTCATGCAGTTTCCACCCTACTGCACATACAGTTCAAGACCATCAAATTCCTTGGTGTGCACCTGGCAGCTGAACTTACTTGCTCAATTAACACCACCTCCATAGCCAAGAAAGCACAGCTGCATCTCCACTTCCTTTGGCAGCAGAGAAAGTCAAACCTAACTCTTCCCACTTTCACCACATGTTATAGGGGTACCATTGAGAGTGTTCTGACCAGCTGCATCACTGTCTAGTTTGATAACTGCAGAGTCCCTGATTACACCTCTGATAGTGCACAGAGCAGAAAATATCATTAGGACCTCTGTGCTCTCAACTGAAGCCATTTTTATAAAGTGATGCATCTTCAAAGCCTACAGCATTGTGATGGACCACTTCAACCCTCCCACAGTCTCTTTGTCCAGCTTTTATCTGTAGAGGATACTGTAGCATTCAAGGCAGTTCTGCCAGGTTCTGCAACAGCTTTTAACCCTTAGCTGCTAACACTCTAAACTCCCTGCTTCCCCCATCCTCAGATTTGCTACTATTAGCTTTTTTATATGCAGTACATTTGTTACACTTGTTATTACTGTTGTTTTTATTATTAGTTGTTGTTATTATTTATGTATTCATTGCAGTATATTTCAAATTATTACTTTCTATTCACTTACCTATTATTTATCATTTATTTTTGTATCTATTTAATATACCGTATATACTCGCATTTAAGTTCTCCAGCGTATAAGTCGGGGCTTGATTTTACCATATAATTTCCAGTATTTTATAATGTCGGTCATATAAGTCGAAAGCGGAAAACTCACGCTATTGGTTCAAGAGATTATAATATGCTAACACCCACCTGAGAGAGTAACCATGGTGCACACTGCCTTTTTTTCTATGTATTGTGCTTATGTGACCACAGGGTAATACCAGAAACTATTCTGAAGCGATGTTTGCACTGTTTTGTGTTTTTTGTATCTCACAACCTCATACACCTTTATTGTAAAAGCGTCCCTTATCTACGATGGAGCGTTTGATCAGAAGAAAATATGAAGCTGACTTTAACTTAAAAGTCATTTAAGTAGCAAAAGAAATTGGTAACTGCGTTGCTGCAACAAAATTCAATGTGTCTGAGAAACTGGTGCAAGATTGGAGGAAGCATGAAGATGTATTGAAAAAAAATTAAGTGTCGTTTTTTTGAACGGGCATATAAGTCAGAGTCTGATTTTATTATAACTTATAAGCGAGTATATATGGTAGTATACCTCTTTGCCTACATTGCACCGTGGTGATGAGGAATATTATTTTGTGCCAGTATATACTGCAACACTGTGATTGGGTGGTATGACAAAAAAGCCACTTGACTTGACTAAGTTTTCTATATTCTTATTTGTGAGACTGTACATTCATCTTCTTATATTTCTTACATTGAAAAGGAGGTATTAGTGTACTAATGTGGGCACTATCCAAGAGTAGTGTCAAAGACAAAACTACAATGCAGAATGTATTACCTTAAATAAGTTAAAAGATTACTTCAAGCAGAAATTGTATTTTCTTTAATGTTACTTACTTACCGATGGCCTAGAAAAATTGTTTATATCATATTTTCATGCAGAACGAGAGTAAAATGTTTATGACATAATAAAACCCAATGATGACCTATGGTGCACAATGCCAAACAATATGAAAAATGTCCAAGGAAAAAAAATAAAAATTTCCACGTTCTCGTCTTGTGTAATCTACATGTCCTTTATCCATTTGCAGGCACAGAACATGCCAAATGCATGCATGTTTTTGCTAAAATATTATTTACTTCCAGAAAAATCAGCATGTATCATAAACAAACTTGTTTTCAGCATATGAATGGACAACAGACTGTTGGATTATGTGACAAAATTAATGTGAAATTAATTTCTTTATTTCATGTACATGTTTCACAGCATTTGCTGTTGTACAGCTTTGGTCATCACTGGGTCCTAATTTTTTTCTCTCATCCTGCATTCAAGACAGGATCCTTCTCAAGAATCACAGGTGGTCGCACACCCAGATCAAGAGATTTAAGCAGAGGAGACGTGTAAATGCTTGATCACCAAGCCACTCTGCTCAGCTCAGATTTATAACCGAGTGCTTCACAAGGCTTCACCCCTTCTAATAACTCCTAGACACCTGAGCAGCATCTCTCTTTCTCTCAGGTCAGTCTGTGGACATTGCACTGTCACCTACTTTAGACCACTCTTCTCCAATAAGGTTAACACAAATTTCTTCAACCAGACCACTGGAGGTAGGTGATTTTAGGTTAGTGTAGCCAATGCCCCCTATTTTCCTTCTCTGGTCAATCCAACATAAATTGACCATGGTCAAGCAACCACTAATGTTAGTGAAAAGCCAGTCCTCCATCTCAAGATGTTAGTTTATTCTAACACTTTACACAATGAATATTAACAACCAGAGCTGACCCTTTCTATATGCAGATCATGCACTGTGCTTGGGGTCCGTGATCTGAGGACCGATGTCCTTTGAAGGTTTGCAGACTTTGCAAATCAGGAGCTCTGTTGAATAGCCAATTGGATTGCACATTTCTTCACTTGGTTTACCATAGTGTTGCCAAGCTTATCGCATAACATAACTGATATATAATGTAAAGCACAACCGCCGTAACCTAGTGGAGATCTGGAGGTCCACAAATTGACTCTGTTGGGGTTAATGCTGTTTCATAAATCATCAGATTATTCTCATTGACAGTCACCTGTTTGATAATTTTCAATGAATGAGCAGAGAGATGGCTTCAAGTCAATACCAGTCAGGGGTGCAGAAAAAGAAACAAAAAAAAAAACAAAAAAACAAAAGCATGAAGAAGCTGCTTGTGCTGCACTAGTTGCAGGTGTGTTTAATAATTTATCCAACTTCCAATAAGCTAGCTAATGTTAAAATAATTTCCAATACATTTAAGGTAGCAGTTTACTGGCGTAATGGAATAGATAAATAGAAGTTTATCTATTTAGTTTTGATATTGAGTGTTTAACAGATACTATATTATCTGATGTTACAATACTTAGCTGAGGCATGATTGAAGATTATTTATTATCGCCATATAGACCTCAGGATCTGTACACGCTGATAAAGTCTGCTGACGTTAGTAAACATATGAAGTGCTCTCAGTGCTGTTGCACAGAGGACACATTTGTAAATTTCATGAACACAAAGGCTCTCTTACTTACTAGTTAGATTTTGGCTGAATTGTGGAGTAGCACCATGCAAACAAATTTGACAAACAAAAAGTGCAATTAGCTCATGTCAGCTTCAACTGTTTGTTTATTTCATTGCCATCTAACATTGCTGATTTAGTTAATGGCTTATTACAATCTGCTGTCATTGGAAGGACAAAACAAAGTTTAGATAAATTCATAAGTGGAGATGGTAGATTCACACGATTATTTTTTAAATATGTAAATATTCAGCTTCATTTTGGCCCTGTATTTACTGCATTAAGTAAGTTTATTAAGCATGTTCATTAGTAGTAGTAGTTCTTATTTTATTATTATTACTAGTTGTAGTAGTAGTAGTAGTATTTTATATATTAATAGTAGCAGTAGTATTTTGTATTATTATCTTTATAATTAGTAGTAATAGTGGTGGTAGTTGTGGTGGTGGTAGTATTAGTAATATTACAATTGTTTTAGTTGTTGTATCAAATCACAAATCATAGTGCTGGCTGTATCAAGTAACAAAGAGTAACGGGACACTGGTACCCTGGACCATTATTATTGTTACTAATTAGGCCTTCATTTTTAAAGGAAACAAATCAACTGGTATATCACTGCCATTAAATATCATTTAAGTCCTGGTTGCCCTCCAGGTTGCAGAAACTTTTTCAGTTACCAGTTTTTCAAAACTAAACTCATCAAGACATACTTGAGGTCATCCATTGCACAAGAAAATACTGTATAAGCAAAAGGGTTATCATCAGCATTATCTCAAACTTTGCACAGAAGGTGCCGTGTGATGACCTAATTGATGACTTTGCCTTCAGAAAATGTAGATATGTACTGTTGTGATATGCAACAAAGAGACTGAAGAAACTCCTTAACATTCACTTTCAAATTTTGATTATTTAAAAAAAAGTATTTGTATATGAAGTTAAAAATTATAGTTGTTCTGATGTATGCTTCTTTGTTTTCTTATTTATTTATTTATTATTTAAATTAAAGCTGTTAAAAGGAATACTAATGTAGTGGATTCAGGATGGAGATGGGGGGGAGTGTTCCCAAGAGTATTTGATTTGGGGCCCCAGTTTGGCAAGGGGCCACTAACAACAACTATATATAAAACAATATATAACAATGTATCTTATAATTTGGGTTTTTATTTCGATGTAAGTTCATAAGAATCAGTTTTCCTATGAGACACCTCTCTTTCTTTTTGTTTTATATATTTTTCCTATTTTGAAAGAGAGGAGAGCAAACAACCTGGGCAAAAAAAAAACACAACAAAGAAGGGAAAATGTTATTATATGTAATGTATGTATATGTTATGTAAATGCTTATTACAAAATTGTATTAACTAAAGCTTGCCATATTTTTTAAAGGTTTTGAACAGATCCTCTAAGAAAGAGTTTCATTTTTTCCAATTTCAAAAGATACAGAACCTCAGTTACCCACTGATTTATAAAAGGTGGTTTGGAATTCTTCTAGTTAAGCAAGACAGTCTAGGTTCTAGTAATATGGTACAGGCAATTACAATCAAGTTGTCCTTCTCCACTTTACGCCCATCTTGGAGTACACCAAATACAGCTGTTACTGGGTTAGGAGTGACTGTGACACCAAGGCTGTCTGATATGCAGTCAAAGATTTTTTTCCAAAATGATGTTAATTTGGTACACTCTCAAAACATGTGGCCCAGTGAGGCTGGACATACATTGCAGCACTTGCAGGTTGGATCTTGCTCTGGATACGTTTTGAACAATTTTAAACAAGATAAATTTGATTGATGAAAGGTTTTAAGTTGAATTATTGAATGTATTGTCCATATGGAACTAAAGTGTATTCTATGGATGGCTGTATTCCACTCTTTTTCTGAGATTTTAATTGAAAGATCCTTTTCCCACCATACCCACCATCTTTGAAAGGCAGAGCCTTTGAGATTTTTATATTGTTGAGATGCTGTCTGAGTCTTCAAGACTGATCAGTGTTTCTTCTGTAATAGAAATGGGTGGGAGGTGTGGAGAATTGGGTAGGTTTCTTTTAGCAAAATTTCTGATTTGAAAAAAGGAAAAAATTGTGAAGCTGGGAAGTTCAGTTTGAAGCGTAAATGTTCATAAAATGCAAAAATGTTACCTATATACAGCTTTCTAAGTGTTTTAATCCGAGACATTTTCCAAAGAGTATACTGTATATGTGTAAGTCTGAGAGGGTTGAACAAGCTCATCATTATGTAGAACAGAAAAAAAAATCAAATTGAAAGAACAATAATACTAAAATGGTTAACAACTGAGAAAGCCGAGACTGTCATTACAACACCACACACACGCCAAAATGACAAGACGAAGTGGCGCAATATGTAATTACCTCCCCAAAAAATAAATCAAAACAAAAAACAACTACACAGACCAGAACACAAAACACTATATTTATTATGAAAACAAAAACATGAAAATACTAAAAGTAAATTAAAGGTAAAGAGAGACACAAGGACAAGGAGCTTCTAAATCACAATTTACCCCTCCCACGTTCACAGTGCGTCTGACGCCTTCACAGTAGCAGAAGTGCGCGTTCTTGGGATGCAACACTAACATCCCACAACAACATGGCAAGGAACATTAACTATACTGCTGAAAAAAAATCAAAATTCAAAATTGCAAAATCAGTCCTTTTCTGGGGGTTGTCTTTCTGTTGCCTTTCCAGTGCACCTGTTGTCATTTTCTTTTGCACCAAAGCAGACAATTGATATCCCTGAAGCTTAATTGACCTGATGTTAGAATGTGATGAATAAGTCTCCCCTTAATTTTTTGAGCATATATATATATATATATATATATATATATATATATATATATATATATATATATATATATATATTATATATATATATATATATATATATATATATATATATAAATGACCGATTCTGGGGAAGTCTACCCACTGCATACATACAAAGAAATTCCAAATTAACACATGATTTCACTGACATGACAATCAATAATAACAGCGCATATATAATATTAGTCACACAACCTATGTACAGGCTTGTTAACTGACTAGACCTACAACTTTGGAGTTAAACCCACTAGCAATGTAGTAATGGACAATTTATTAAGTAAACTCACACCCCTGTTAACGTCTAAATAAAATTACCTTGATTGCTATTGTGAAACTGAAGAATATATATTGAAAAATGTGACACACAGTGACTTTCATTGCAGCGTATAGAAAAAAAAATCAGTTTTACGATCGGCTTTGATATTTTGCAGTTTGGTTTATGATAAAAGAAAAGAAACAGTGCCATCTGCTGGGCTTCTTCAAAGTGTGTTTCTAACAGCGTGTGCCTCCATATTTATACCAGCATAATAATAATAATAATAATAATAATAATAATTAAAGGAAAAAAAGTGGCTAAGAAAAATTAATAAACTGAAAGAAAAATACAGGGACGGAGAGTTTTATAGCTATATAAATAGAAAGGCTAATTTTGGCTCAATGACGATTCTGTTAAAAGTCCGACGATAGCATCCCTGGTGACATGCGCTACCTTTCGTGCAAATTAAACTATTTTTTATAGCTGTTCTTAATCTGCAAGTACTGCAATGTCAAAATATTGTCGAATATATATATATTTTTATATTTTAATCACCTTAAAATGGTCTTTACACAAGTGATTGTGAAAAAAATAAATGGAGAGGAGCATGCGAAAACTGAAATGGTTACCATTTTTGCATTCATAACGTACTTGCACACATTTGTAGTTAGAAAAGAAAAATTCAACATTTGCTTTTAAACTTAAAATTAATCGTGAAAAGAAAAATCGCGTTGTTTCCGCCCGGTCTCGAACCGGGGACCTTTCGCGTGTTAGGCGAACGTGATAACCACTACACTACGGAAACTTCCCTGGAAAGAGGTATGTTGTGAAGCCTTTTATTATTTAATCTGACATATTAAAATTACAGATCAACTTCTTAATTATTATTAAAACGAGGATTGACCTATGTATGTGCGATTTCAACGGCTCTACAAAAAAATCAAATACGGGTGTTGAGGATGTAGGCTAAATTCAGAAACAAAACCCCACCGTCGAACGCCATTGCAAACGTAATAAGAGCCAGCAAAAAAAAAAATCTGAAAGGAATAATCATGCTGTTTACTGTAATACTAGGAGACGCTATTTAATCAGAGCTGTTGGAGAATTACAGAAAGAGTTTTAAAAAATACAGTGGCTTTTGCTGCTTTTATATGAAAACTTCAACAAAAAAATATTTTAACAACCTAGCGGCGTATTCTTGTGAATATAATCAGGTAAGAATTAATAATCAACACATTTGATGGCCAAATATATATCGGGTCAAGTCAGTTTTATTCATAGAGCACATTTAAAACAACAGCAGTTGACCAGAGTGCTGTACAGTTTCCATAAATACATACACACACATCTATCTATCTATCTATCATGAGCCGAGGTAATTCTTGGTAGCGAAAACCAATCAGATCGCTTTCTGCTACCAAGATTCTACCAGGAATTGAAAGCTCGGGCCAATCGCAGCCCGTATCGGCTACCAAGAATTGACCATTCACAACCCATGTCTGCTACCAAGAATTGGCCAATGACGGCTCGGTCGGCTACAAAGAATTGGCGAATCACGGCTCGTGTTGGCTACCAAAACTCAGAAAGGGCGCGCCAGCCTCTTATCAGTTAATACAGTATAATCTGCAAAAGCAAAATTTGATTTGGCACACAGAGGCTTTGCGATTTGCGTTTCATTTTGAACTTTCTAAAAATGTTACTAACGAGTGCAGGTTTGTGCAGATATATTTACATTCACGTACACATTTTTTGAATGTTTTTTAACTATTCTTCGTGCAGTTTATTACATTTATTAAATATGTGTGCAAAACGTGTAAAGACAGATATAATAATGTATAAATATAATAAACATTGAATTGTATAATCATAGTTTCATTTTTTATACTTAACTAATTTCACAAATCGTTCATATCAATGCTAATACAGAATAATAATAATTATAGTTATACTCTGTATTAACATTGATGTTATAAAATATGCTTATAAAATAGACCCACACTTTTAATACTCAGACGATTCTAATACAACAGCACACATATATATATATACAAGATGATCCGCTGTGGCAGCCCCTAACGGGAGCAGCCGAATAAAGAAGTGAATATCCATCCTCTTCCGCTTATCCAAGGTCGGGTCGCGGGGGCAGCAGCTTGAGCAGAGATGCCCAGACTTCCCTCTCCACTGCCACTTTTTCTAGCTCTTCCGGGGGAATCCAGCGTGTCCTGGGTCTTCCCCGGGGCCTCCTCCCGGTTGGACGTGCCCGGAACACCTCACCAGGGAGGCGTCCAGGAGGCATCCTGATCAGATGCCCGAGCCACCTCATCTGACTCCTCTCGATGCGGAGGAGCAGCGGCTGTACTCTGAGCCCCTCCCGAATGACTGAGCTTCTCACCCTATATTTAAGGGAAAGCCCAGACACCCTGCGGAGGAAACTCATTTCAGCCGCTTGTATTCGCGATCTCGTTCTTTTGGTCACTACCCATAGCTCATGACTATAGGTGAGGGTAGGAGCGTAGATCGACTGGTAAATTTTCACCACGACAGACCGATGCAGAGCCCGCATTACTGCGGATGCCGCACCGATCTGCCTGTCGATCTGACGCTCCATTCTTCCCTCACTTGTGAACAAGACCCCGAGATACTTGAACTCCTCCACTTGAGGCAGGATCTCGCTACCAACCCTGAGAGGGCACTCCACCCTTTTCCGTCTGAGGACCATGGTCTCAGATTTGGAGGTGCTGATTCCCATCCCAGCCGCTTCACACTCGGCTGCGAACCAATCCAAAGAGAGCTGAAGATCACGGCCTGATGAAGCAAACAGGACAACATCATCTGCAAAAAGCAGTGACCCAATCCTGAGTCCACCAAACCGGACCCCCTCAACGCCCTGGTTGCGCCTAGAAATTCTGTTCATAAAAGTTATGAACAGAATCGGTGACAAAGGGCTATATATATATATATATATATATATATACACACTTAACTAAATGGTGTGTGTGTGCTGTTTACTATGAGTATATAAACATTTCCCTTTGCAATATTTCCAAATATTTATTTTTACCTACTTCAAATTAATTAAATGTCAGCATCAACTAGAATATATTACTTCCCAAATTTTATAAATACATACAAACACAAGGCTGTGCACTATTATTTATTCATTATTATTGTGCTTTCATTTTTATTGTACCCCCCTTGATTATCTGTGGTAAAGGTGCTATATAAGTAAGTGAAATGCGTTATTATTTGTTATAATTATGATTCAATCGAATTTGCAGGCAAGTTTGTTTAATTGTGATTTTAACTATGCTTGTTGTCCATGTGTTCCTTAACAAATCAATCATTCATTAAACAGTTTTTGTTTAATCAAAAAAGAAAAATAAACAACTAAATCTGCAAAGCAGAATTCAAAGCACCATTCGTTGAAGAGAAAGTTTAAAAAATATATATATTTTAGAGATATATTCTTCCATTCAGCAATGTGCCAAGAGCGGGATTCGAACCCGAATCCCTGTAATAATTTCTGGTAGATCGTCTCTCAAGAATCACAGCTATAGCTCGACTAATACGCAATATCTTTGGCCCAGGGTTGGTGCTGACCTAATATAAAAGGATAGACTATTCCAAAGGTTAGGGGCAGCTCCTGCAAAGGCATGGTTCCAACTAAGCTCAAGTCTAGACCTTGGCACAACCAGTAACTTCTAGTCAGAGGACCTTGGTAATCACAAGGGAGAAAAAAGGTGTAAGACATCAGTAAGATAAGAGGGGCAAAACCATTCAGATAATTAAAGACAAATAATGCAAAGAGAAGTCAGGATGTATTCACATCTTGCCTGAAAAAGGGGCCTGAGCTGCCTCGAAAGCTTGCATATTGTAATCTTTTTAGTTAGCCAATAAAAGGTATCATTTTGCTTGATTTCTCATTGCATCCCTTATAGCTAACACAGTACAACAACAACATTTATTTATATAGCACATTTTCATACAAAAAGTAGCTCAAAGTGCTTTACATAATGAAGAAAAGAAAAATAAAAGACAAAATAAGAAATTAAAATAAGACAACATTAGTTAACATAGAAAAGGAGTAAGGTCCGATGGCCTGGGTGTACAGAAAAAACAAAAAAAAACTCCAGAAGGCTGGAGAAAAAAATAAAATCTGCAGGGGTTCCAGACCACGAGACCACCCAGTCCCCTCTGGGCATTCTACCTAACATAAATGAAATAGTCCTCTTTGTAGTTAGGGTTCTCACAGAGTCACTTGATGTTGATGGTAATACAGACTTCTGGCTTTTAATCCATCCATCATTGTTGGAACATCACGGTGCTTTGAGTACAACACCCTACTACTACAGAAAAACAAATAATAAAATTTTTAAACTCAATCCTGTATTGAACAGGAAGCCGGTTAAGAAACACTGAAATTGGTGTGAAGTCATGATATCTTTGTGTGCCTGTGAGTAGCCTTGTCACAGCGTTCTGGAGGAGCTGAAGTTGAACAAGGGGTGACTAGTTAACTCCAGTGTATAGTGAGTTGCCATAGTCAATGTGAGAAGAGAAAAATGCATGAACTAGTTTTTGAAAATAATTTGAGAAAAACTTTAGCCAATACTGTGAGTTGACAGATAGAGGCTTTAACAATGGAGTTCATTTGTTGGTCGAATTTGAGAGCATTATCAAAAAGAGTTTTAGCAAAATGTTTACAACAGGTTGTCAAGGGGAGATATGTATTTTATTTTTCTAAATGATTTTGGGCTTCAATATAACTCCATTTGCAAGGATGCAAAGTCAGTGGAAAAATCATGGCAGGATCTACATTAAGGGTGACTTACTGTATGTGCACAACGTGAGGCCCTGCTCACAAAGGGGCCTCAGGATGTACAAAAGAAAAAAGAGAGTGTAATAACAGAACAATGTTGACATTTTCAACACATTATTGCCACTCAAAGCAATTCAGCATCCAGCACACACCCCTACCTAACTCCAATCTTTTTTAAATACAAATCTATTAATAGTTTTGTATAAAAGTGAAGAATTTAAACTTGTCAAAGTAAAGTATAGTTTCAAGGAATGTAAATAAGCACATCCATCCATCAACCCACAATATCCTAACTACAGGGTCACGGGAGCCAATCCCAGTCAACACAGGGCACAAGGCAGGAAACAAACCCTGGGCAGGGTGCACACACATACCCACCCACCCACTAGGGACAATTTAGAATCGCCAATGCACCTAACCTGCATGTCTTTAGACTGTGGGAGGAAACCAGAGTACCCGAAAGAAACCCATGCAGAGAACATGCAAACTCCACGCAGGGAGGACCCAGGAAGCGAACCCAGGTCACCTAACTGCGAGGCAGCAGCACTACCACTGTGCCACTGTAAATAAGCGTAAATAAGCACATATTTATAAATTCATTAAACCATTACTGACCAGTTTAAATGCATTGTAGAATAAAACAAAAACTTTACACATTAGAGAATTTAAAAATTATCCTTAAACATTTAGTACCTCTGCAGTGGGCTGGCACCCTGCCCGGGGTTTGTTCCTGCCTTGCGCCATGTGCTGGCTGGGATTGGCTCTAGTAGACCCCCTTGACCCTGTGTTAGGATATAGCAGGTTGGACAATGACTGACTGACTGACATTTAATACACTGTGAGTGATATTTTTTTCATTACATGTCATACAATGGCATCATGATCAGCATTATCTAATTAAATAATGAATTTGTGTTCAATTTTCCCCATATACATTTTTCAAGTGTCTGCGTGGCATTTCTCAGGGTGCACAGCTTTCATCTGTTTTGTACGCCTTTTCATTTATTTTGTCTACGGTACAATTCCGGGCTATCCAATCCAGACTTCGTTATTGCTTTATACCAGATGAAGGTGAGATAAGTTTCTGGCTCTCAGCAACTCTGTCATGAAAAACTGGGTACTGGGAATTTACGGATAAATTCTATTGTAATTACTTATTCCTTTTTCCCTGTTCAATACACCACAGTACTGATCATTCATTGGCTTAACTTGTACTAGGAATCTATTAAATAGCTATTCATGCTAATGCAAAACAGAATCCATACAAATATATATTTTTTATTCCTTCCATTAGGAAACAAAACATTGTAACAGAATGCAATTCAATTAGAAAAATGAGAATAACATAGCAAGTATGTTATTCTTGCTAAAATGTAAAATTGAAAATGTAAAGGCTACATCGATAAAACAAAGCGTTTAACCCCAGCCTGATGAAGGGAGCTTTATTTACATATTTCAATGCAGAGAAACTCTTATCTGTGTCTCCTACACATGGCAATCACCAATTTCAGACTTCTTTAACTCGTGCTTTATTCACTGTATGGAAGGTGCTTAGGACTGTGATATTTAGACATGTCATTACTGATACTGTATTGGCTCCAGATTTCATCTTACATTTATAAATTAGAAATTTTGTTAAATGTGACCTTCCTGCTTCCCTCAAGAATCATCCTTATCTGTCCCTGAGGCAAAACCGACTAGTGTGAATGTAAATTCAGACATTTCCAAAATATTTCAAAAAATTTAAAGTAACTTTATACTTAAAGATTTTAGTAAATTATGGAAAGGGGCTTTATCAGTTAAAATTTCAGAAAAAGAATGAAATTGACTCAATCATAAAATAATTCAAGCTGAGTATGTGCCAAAAATGTGATAATTCTACTAAAAATTGTTCATTGATCACATACTGTACAGCTAGTGGGGAATTGTCAAAAATGTACTCAGAGTAAGATTTAATCTGTGGGCAATGTCCTCAAGCACCTGTATCACTTGATCACATTTTTTAGGAATATCCTATTCTTAAACCAATTTGGATAAATATTTTTGTATATCTGTTGGGTAGCTTTGGTTTAAATATCACTTATAATGCTTTAACGACAATATTTGGAGTAAGGTCAAAGTGTGCTATGAAAAATTTGTTGTAAAATCCTATAACATACTACTTGCATTACACAGTAACTTATTTTGCTCATCTGGGAGGATCCTAATCCAATCTTAATAACTCAGAGGGAAAGATATGTTCTGTGTTATCATCTCAATCTGGAAATAATCTAATTCTCTTCATTAGGAATTGTTTAGAACTTTTTCAGACTTCGACAAGAACTTATTAGTTTAATACAAAAGCAGAGATGTCCAATTCTGATCCTGAAGGATCTGCAGTAGCTGCAGGCTTTCCTTCCCAACATTTTCTTAACCAGTGACCAATTTCTCCTGTTAACTGGCATAATTTCCCTACATTTTAACTCCCTTGTTTTTTAAGATTCAGTCCTCTTTATTGCTTCTTTTTTTCCTTAAATGGTAGCCTAACAACAATGAGATTTGAATTAAGAAAACAGATGACCAACTAGGTTGGTGCCTCAAACGCCAACCAATTCCACTCCAACTAACTTCTTAATCAGAAGTTAATTCTTGTTGTTAACTAAACCCAATATTTAATTTCATGGCTTGTTAAGGCTCTCATTCTGTCACATGAAACATTTTTAAAACTGTTTACTGTATTTTTGTTTTATAAAATCACTGTCAAAATGTTTTGTGGACCTGAACAGATCAACATTACTGAGACCTTCACCTTTATTTTCAAATATTGTATGATGGACACAGGTTAGTTGGTCATGTGTTGGCTCATTTTTATATCTCTTTATTGTTTGGCTGCTATCAAGGATAAAAGAAATAATTAAAGGCTTGGGGTCTTAAATAGCAAGTCGATTACATTTAAGACAAAAAAACAAAAGCTGGTCACTAATTATGAAAAGGGATAGAAGGAAAACCTGCCAACACTGTAGTCTTTCAGGATTGAATTTGGACACACCTCAGCCTGTTCTAAAGTAAGGATGATAAGCCTAGGTTCAATCTTTGTATTTTACTTGCTATTTTAACCTATAACAATTACTCTTATATTTGGGGCTCACTTTTCAATTACTTAATTTCTAATGTGAAAATATTAAACAGAAATATAGCTAGAGGATGTACATACAGTTTATTTTTGTAACAAGACTCATGCTTCTTGATCATAGTGCTTACTTATTTTCTTTATTTTCTTACCTAGAAGTCAATATCTGCCATTAACATTATATATATATATATATATATATATATATATATATATATATATATATATATATATATATATATATATATATATAATTTCATAATTATAAATAAGAAAAGCCATCTATCCATTTTCTGAACCTGTTTTTTACTGGTGAACAATCAAGGCTAACCCGTCAATTGAAAATACAAATTTATGAACCCCCTTTTTTCCAGAAAATAAATTTAAAAAATGCTCTCCAAACAGAACAAAACAATGCAGTGAACATTAATATTAAAGTCGAATAGAAAAATGGAATGCTCGACACAGAAATCTCTTAGATATAACTTGGTATCAAGCCGTCCTCAACAAGTGTAGTGTTCGTACCCATAACCTGTTAAATTCTTACGGCACTTAATTTGAAGCCTGGAAGACATAGTCTCTAAGGCTGGAGTTAAATAAAACCACAATAACAATTCGGTAGCCATATTAAATAAAGCACTCTTCCCAGCAGATTTTGGGACGCCTTACTATCAAACTGTCTCTTTACTGCTTAACACATTAACTGCTCCATTTAAAACGGACTAATGATACGACTATGTATTTTAATATATTTGTGAGGTCCACTGCTGAAATCTAACGGTTGCAATCAGGCTTTTATTTTATCGTCTTTTTCATTTACATAAAGCCATCTTCCATTTTCTTCAGAGAACGCCTTACTTAGGTTTACGCACATTCACCTTATTTGAGCTACAAAATGATGGACAGCGAAGACAAACCAATAAGAAAACAGGGGCGTGTTAACGCATGACGTCATTACCCATTTAAAAACAGCCTTCGGCGTCTTGTACCTCACAGTGGAATAGAGGAGACTGGTGTGTTTTTAACCCTAACGTTGGAGCTGTGTTGATTTCCCCACCACGGTTTTTGCTGTTTTTGTTTCTCTCAGTGCTAGCTTTCAGTAAATAAGGGGAGACGGGCGTATGACCACTACCGTAAAAAATGGCTAGCAGACCAGCTTTCTCTTTTCCGCTGCCTGCTGATTCACCTCTTCCCGTTTGTTATGTTGAAAACGGGTAAGCTCGGGGTGCTTGTCTTTCAGGGCCGCGGTCAGCAGCGGCTTTTGTAGTCGCAGTGCTGCCGTGAAGAGTTCGCGTCTGTGCCTGGACAAGTACCCGCGAGGTGAGTTTTGCAGGGAGAGTAAAATTGAGCACGGCCTACTATTATGGTTCTGCATCCCAACCTCATGGGAAGCGCAGCACCGGGCGGCTCGGACAATACATTCGCAAATAATGTTTTTTCCTCTTATGCTGTATTTTTAACTTCACGTTTACTCTGCAGGGTCGACATATTTGCAAAATGTTGAGGATAATATAAATGTGAGTGTTGGGCTGTGGTGTCGGACGCCTTTTTTGATTAAGTTTACCATATTTGTGTACCGTAGCAGTCCCAACTACCTCCGCTTCGCAGCTTTGGTGGCCATGGACATGTTTAGGCATGTGTGCCCTTCGGGCTCGTCTCCATGTCTTGGAGGTAGGTGTTTTGTTAACACTTGGTTTAGGGAAGAGCTCTGACCTTGACAGGTGGTGATGGTGTTGTAGTTTAAACTTTGCTTGTGGAAACTGGACACAATTTTTAGTTTTCGCAGTTTCTGCGAAACTGGCCTCGTTAGCTTGTAAAGTGCACTTTCTCAAAATTATGGCACAGGCAGCATGTCGTAACTAGTTTCGAAGTACTTTTTAAAATATCGAGGCCGGATTCAGTGCGAAACGTGCAAGCAAATGGTGCTTCTTAAACTGAATAATATGCCCACAACCAGCAAGCCCAAGATTGTTCTACAAGCACTGCCTAAAGTTGAGGGGATTTTTGGAGGCGATTAGGAAAGGCCTACCATAGCTCCGAGTTTGCATGTATGCAGATAATTTATGAAGCGGGCCCCTTATGAGTTTAGGGTGGATCTAGGATTAATAATTTTCCTTAATCTTGTGGGGTTTGTGGTGAGATGACTACAGTCCCCCCCCCCCAACCAATTCATATGTAGTGCGTCATTCTTGTAATATGCTTATCTCCCATTTTATTGTAAAGATTGAGCATGCAATTTTTTACAAACTTTGGAGCCTTCGTTCTTCTATCCCTAGAAAAGGGACTTTTTTTTTTTTAACAGCATTCTGTAGATCTTTTGGCTGCACTCATGAGGGGTTGCCACAGGTTTTAACACCCCCAATATCCTATCTTCTGCATCTTGCTCTGTTATAACCAGCACCTTCATGTCCTTTCTCGCCACATCCATAAACCTTCTCATATGCTGCCTTTTTCTTTGGCCTGGCAACCCCTTTCCTTAACATCTTTCTCCCAATATAGCTAGCCTCTCTCCTTTACACATGTCCAAACCAATTCAATCTCGCACGTCTGTCTCAAAACTATCCAACCAGAGCTGACCCTCTTAATGTACTTGTTCCTAATCCCGTCTGCCCTTGTCACACAGGGCAAATCCCAACATATTTAACTCTTGTCAGCTCCATACTTTTTTGGTCAGTACCAATGTCTCCAACCCATATAACATGGCTGGTCTCGCTAACATCATGTAGACCTCTTTCATGCTTGCTGGTGCCCATCTGTTTCAAATCCATCCATTTTCCAACCCGCTGAATCCGAACACAGGGTCACGGGGGGGTCTGCTGGAGCCAATCCCAGCCAACACAGGGCACAAGGCAAGAACCAATCCCGGGCAGGGTGCCAACCCACAGCAGGACATGCACAAACACACCCACACACTAGGGCCAATTTAGAATCGCCAATCCACCTAACCTGCATGTCTTTGGAATGTGGGAGGAAACCCACGCAGACACGGGGAGAACATGCAAACTCCACGCAGGGAGGACCCGGGAATCGAACCCAGGTCTCCCAACTGCTACCCACTGCGCCACCGTGCCACCCCTGTTTCAAATCACTCCTGATAAACATCTCAAGCCTGCCTGCACTCTTCTTCACCTCTTTTACATTCTCCATTACTCTGTACTGTTGATCTCCAAGTATTTACATTCCTCCACCTTTGCCAACTTTATTCCCTGCATCCTCCCCATTCCTCTGACCTCCCTCTCATTCCCACTGACCTTCATCTTTCTCCCGGGTGTCTTTGACCTACTCTCTCTACAGATCACAGACATGATTTTCACACTGTTGACCTGAAGCTAAGCATATTCTGACCTGGCCAAAAGTATTGGAAGAGGTGTTAGTGAGGCCAGCAGAGGGTGTTTACCCTGTGGTCTGTGTGGATCCAAGTGCAGTGATAAGAACACTGTCCTGTAAATATGACTCAGTCCTTTGGATGATACATAAAAGCAGCTGTCCCTGCTCTTTGATTATTAAAGATCATGTGTTCATTTGTGTTTATATTTAAAAAAAAAAAAGTGTTGGGTTTATCCTGATGACCTTGCTAAACTGCCTTTTCATTCCTATCCCCTCATCATCCCCTTTTAATTCTAGAGGGGAAGTGTGGTTTCAGTGTGACAAGTATCTACTTATATAGAGGTAAATATCTGATGAGGAACAAGTTGATTGAGCAAATGTATATTGATTAAAGTTCATATACGTTGCCAAATATACATTCGGTATTACTGGTTTAAGATGGTTTTTAAATTACCTTCTAAGTGCTATTGGGTTCTCCAACAGGGTAAACACAGACATTGCTTGAAAATTGACAAGTGAAATTTCAAGTTTTGTAATGTGATGGTAGGTATTGAAATTGCTGATGGGCAGAAAAAAGCCTTGTGTAGTTTTGTTTTTTGTTTTTTTGATTTGTGCTAGAAAAAGATATGATGTTTTGGAGCCTTCACATCTGGTGGTATAAAGAAACCAAAACAGCCATGAGCTCCTGGCCGAAGAAGCTTCCATATAACCCCATTATGATTGCATTGTGTCAACCTGACAGCTGCACTAAAATGTTTTTGTGGGCTCATTTTTTCTTATGATAATCATGTTATTAAAATGCTGCAATAAGTGCATGTTGTGTTCAGTTTTCTACAATAAAATATTTAAATAGGTTGTCCTGAATATGTTTTGCTATTTTATCAGCCATTATGAATAACCATTTTAGCTACCATTGAGTTTTGATTATATGACACCTTTTTCTATTTAAAGGTTTTCTGCCCTTGGGCATTGTGAAAGATTACTTTTTCTGTCAGTGTATGGGGAGTATTAGTACGTGATAAATTAAAGTCAGGATTTATCCGAAACAAGGCAGAAGTGAGAACTGGATAGGATGCTGGTCAATGGCAGGAAAACAAACCATCTGTTTTGTGGGATGCAAGAGTAAACCCTTGCAGATGAGGAACAACTGACTCCCATTAGTAAATGCTCATTTTAAAGTGGTATACCAATTGGGGAAATTTGGTCTGTTTAAATCAGTTTGTTTTTAATAATGAAGTGGTGAACAGTGGTTGGGTGCTGCTAGGTGCGATGAAACGTTATGTATTCCCATGTGGTATTTGTTAATTAGTAATGAGGAAAGTGGCCAATTATAATAGTCTGGAACCTGAGATGCATTGAGAAAAGCCCCTGACTTCACTGTGCATGTTCAGCTTTCCGTACAAAAGTCAGGGTTTACTGGACAGAAGTTTACATATATCCACAGCAACTTTGACCCATCTGTACTTAACATTTTGGAGAAAGTAGAAAATTCAGCTAAACAAGGTAAATTACAGTTCATGTCTAAAATAATTTGTATCCCTGAGCTGCTATAACGTGGTGTTGTGACAAGCATATTAAACTATAGAAGTTAATAATGTGATGTGTACAATCCTAGTTCCCATTTAAGAGGGCCAGTGTGGTGTATTTGCACTCAAGAACTTGTCAGGTTTTATGGGCTACCTTTTGTCACTTTTAAGGATTGCAAACCAAAGTACAGTAAAAACACAGGTGTGATGTGCTCCTTGTGCCTGGTGAGCTATAATTATTTTGCCCCCTGTAGTCTATTTATAGCAGAATAGTTTTACAAAATGGTGCTTGTTTGATTTGCACAGCCTGCAAACAGTGTTGTATACAAAGAGAATGAGCAGAAGGGATTTGTTTTGGCCATGGTGATGACTGACTTGGGCCAGATTTAGACTTGCAAGAGCCATTCTCTTTGAACTTTGTGCCAAGTCTGTCCCTGACATTAGAGGGAAAGACTGACCAAAAATTGGGCTCTATGTATTCTTATGCAGGCATTAACAATTTGTTTTCTGGCAGAAGGCAGTTAAAAGAGGGAACATGCCAGCTGTGCTGGGAGCCATAAACAGCTGACCAGGTGCCACTTTCAGTTTCCATATGGTTGGTTTGTACATACCAGCATAAAAAGGAAATGTGCAGCTGTGTCCAGTTTTCCTAACTTAAATGGGACAATTAAGAGCATTCGTATTGTAATAAGGGAATCCAGTGAGAATAATGGTGCTTTTGTTAACTAGTTACATTTCCTCAATACACAAATCATCAGTGGTGGCAACATGAGACTGTACCGTTGGTTAGATGATTTGCAAATAGTCTTATAGTTGATGGCAGGTGTGTTGGTAAGGTGACTGGTGAACTCTGTGTTTCATATGGCATATACTATTCATTATAACAGCAGACATGTCATTAGGTGTACCAGGTGCTATAGATTGTCTGCTCAGACACTGGCCCCTCACACTTTTCCCTGACCAAGACTGCATAGGAGAGATGGTGCAGTGCAGACCACACCATAGAACTCCTCAGATGAAATTGTTGGTGGCTGGATGTGGCAGGCTGTGCAAGCAAAGTTTTATAAATGAGACCCAAGGTGAGAATTTCAATGCAATTGCAGCTTTTAGAACAGCAGTGTCAAATTCAGTTCATGAAAGGCTGCAGGTTTTCATTCAAGCCATTTTCTTACCTAGTAACAAATTACTGCTGCTAATGGAGCATCCTTTGTTTGCCTTAATTGTTATTGACTTGGTTAAAAAATTTACATCACTTAGTTTGTTCTCTTTAACTAACACACTAACAGTACTAAGATGAAAAGCAAGCCAACAGATAACCAGCCAACTGTGGGATTTCAAATAGTTTCTGAAGGTCCACTATTTTACTGCAGTCAACGTGTTGAATAAATGTCATTGCTTGTTAATATAACACATTTTAATTATAAGGCTTGTTAGTGTTGTCATTCTGCCACTCCAGACAAATCCAAAACTGTTGATTTTCTTTTTTTTCTCCCAAAACACCATCACCCTAGATTGTGGTGTAGAACAGATCAGTATTTCTCACCTTTCATTTTTTTCTTTCAAATGTTTTATTGAAACATAATGCTGGATGGCAGCACAGGTGCAAACTGGATTAAGATAGATCATTGTTTTTTATGTCTCGTATTTCATTATTGTTTGGGAGATGGCAACAAAAAGGGTGCGAATTTTAAAGGACAAGTCTCTCAGAATTAATGCAAAAGATGTAGATTCTATCAGCAGAAATAATTGGTTTCTTGGAAAGTGGTTGTAGAGAAAAGCCAAGCAAAATGACACCTTTTATTGGCTAACTAGAAAGATTACAATATGGAAGCTTTCGAGGCAACTCAGGCCCCTTCTTCAGGCAAGATGTACAACACCCTAGTACTATTGGAAAGTGGTTGAAATGAAAACATTCACTGCAACATTCCAGTAGCTGAGTTGATACCTGTTTTGACACTTGTTTGTAGTTACAGGAATAAAATTGAAGCAGTCCACTCTTGTAGTCCATCATTTTATGAAAGTTGATAATCCAGTGGTGCTTTGATGTAAAGAAAGATGAAAATGTAAGAATTTCCAAGTAGTTAAACTTGAGGGACTGATTTGATCATTATGTATGATAAGTTCATATCAAAAGAAGTTTAATTGAAAAGACTGTATAAACAGTACCTTCTGGCAAATCGTTACCACTGAACACTAGAGTTAGGGACAGCTTTTATGCACAGGTTGTAAGGCTACTTGTCTGCATTTCTCTGACAAATGATGGGGCATTTCTTTCTTACTGCATTTTATCTGATGTTGCTTTTAATAATGTTGTTGGTTTTGTACTACTGTCAACTGCAAATAATTTAATGGGATTATGTATTGTATATTCCATTGTAAAATTTCTGTCTGAACTCAAGTAACGAGTTTGGATATTTTATACCTTTTCTAAATCAGTACACATCTGCTCTGTCTGCAGTACTATATTTAGCATTAAATTTGAATATTTACATCATGAAACATTGGGTGTGCCTATAAAATGTTTCACAGATTCATGTGTACGCTAGCATGACTACTGCAGTGTTTTGCTGTTCTGATGCTACAAAATGATGCATTCATCCATTTTTGTGTTCTGTGGAATGCCAGAGCTGATGCACTGATATCAAGAAGAGAAACAGTTGTGGAAATGGAGACAGTCATCCAAGGCCAAGCTCATTCATAACTCTCCAGTTAGAAGCTACCTGTTAGGCTAACACACACATCTTTGGAATCTGGGAGAAAAACTGGAGTGCCCAGAACTACATACAGCAGTGTGATTTGAAGTTGTAGAACTAGCTTCTGTGCCAGTGTATTTCACAAACCTGAATTTGTTTTATTGTTTGTGTTCATTATTTTAGTGCATTATCGTCATTTTTGTTATTGTGTTCATAAGAATTACATGCAAACGTTTTGAAGTCGCTATAGTTTTTTTAGCACCTCCTGACTCTCCAGCGGGAGGAAAACCCCATATATGACATGTTTCGAGTTGTCTGGATGTCTGTGATAAGCAAAGTTCTTGTGGCTATAGATAATGCAAATAAAGAGGCAGGCGCTTGGCTTGGCACGGACATTTGGAAAAAAAAAATGTTAAATTTAAGTTTTCATTTACGTGTTTTAGCGCCCCTACACTGGTTAATACGACAGTGGCACAAAGATTTACCGTTGGTTTGAGCCCCGGGATGCCCGGAGGCCTACAGGTTCTCTGAGAGCAAGCCGTTGGGCTCAAATTTTGCCGAGGCACGCAACTGAGGGTGGTTTTCGTGCACGCTCACGTTTTCTAACGGCAGAGTGCGGAAGCGCGCTTCCATAACCACTGGAAGAGAGTGACCAAAAGTGCAATATTTAAAATTGGAGAAACGGGTCAGAATGACAGAAAGCTCAGTTTTAAAGTAGCCAGGAAAGGCAATTCACACATGTGGCAAAGCATAGAATTGAAAGAGGAACAAAGTTAAACGGTACTCGCTTGACAGAGGCTAAACGGGTAGCCCGCAAGTCACCAAGACAGACGGGTACACACACGCGTGAAAGAGAGTAGGAACATTTAAATTGGAATGACTGCACCTGAGCAGCTGTAGACAAATGGTGCACATCCCGACGTTACTGTTTATTGGAAGTCTGCGGGAAATGTAAAGGTGGATTGGATGGTCAAAAGGGTTCGCGATATAAAACCAAGGTCCGGACGCCAGAGGTCGTCTTTTGACCAGATATCCAGGCTTTATATAGATATGTGCTACTGATTTGTTTAACTGAGTAGTGTTGTCATGTACTGTCCTTTGTGTATAAAATAGGTGGTTAGCTTATCTGTTTTTTGTTTCTTTCAGTCTGTCCTTCGTGATCCATTTTGTAGCTGGATGAAAGAGCTGGAAGAGTTTTTTTTTTTTTTTTTTGTGTTCACTTTTGATTTGGAAACCACTGTAAATATTCTAAGTAACACCTCCACTAATTTTTCTTTTTGCAAGTGTCATTGCATTGGACTTAGTAAATGTTTTTGCAAGAATTTGTTTGCAAAATAGCTTGGACTCTGTTGGAATAAAACAGAATGCTGTTTTTGAATAGTCTTTTTCCGTTGAGTCCCTCTTACTCCATCCCCTGGTTGCTCGATCTTGTCTACTGATACCCTAGGTTGGGAATTGTACAACAGTGTCCTTACCTGGGGTGTCACAATGTCTAGTTCTGCAAGACATCAAGCTTTTTGGAGTTCTACCATACTTTTGGAACTCTGTTCCCAAACTACAATTTTTAGGCCATTTTTTGGCTTTATTCTGTGCAGGAAATTATGACCTAATGATAAAAAGTAAATAATAGATGTCTTCAGTGTACACTCTTTAGTGAAATACATGGTGTCAATGTCACTTATTTTCACAAAACTTTAGAAAAATGGGGATTGGTAATCATAGTCTGGTGGAGTGTCATTGTATGGTACTTTGAGGTTGCTGATCACAAATATAATATTTTTGATATTTGATTCGTTACTGGTGGTCCTCACCCTCTAAGAGCCACTCCTAGAAGGTTAACAATTTAGTGCTGGGCGGTATGACCAAAATTCTATATCACGGTATTTTTCAAAATTATACTGGTTTCACGGTATTCAACGGTATTTTTTTCCCCACGCATGAGTCGATGTTAACCACATTTTCCATTGCAAATACTGCAGTAAACTGGCTAAGAAGGGGGGCGGCGCTGGGGAGGGTCCGGGGGGGAGCAGCTAGGCTGGTTCGAGGCTGCTTAGGGGGTGGGTTGGGGAGCTGAGCCTTTGCAGTTTGAATGGGGGAGGATGGGGAGGTGACATGATTGAGGTATTTAGAGTGGTGTGGGGAGTTGGTCCAGTGGATCGGGTCTGTTATTTTGAGGTGGGTTCGTCGGGGGCACGGTGACGCGGCTGGGGGCTTGTGGGGGGGGACATTTCACACAAACATTAGATTAAATCTTGCCTGAGGAAAGGACTCGAGTTGTTGAAAGCTTGCATATTGTAATCTTTTTAGTTAGCCAATAAAAGGGGTCATTTTGCTTGGCTTTTCTCTACATTCATAATGGCTAACACGGTACAACACCCTAGTACTACGCGCAAACATTGGGAAGTTTTTCTTTACACAAAGAATGATAGGCACTTGGAGTGAGCGCCCAAGTAGTGTGGTAGACAGTAACACGTTGGGGACTTTCAAAACTCGACTTGATGTGTTTTTTTTTTAGAATAAATAAGTGTAAAGGACTGGCGAGCTTTGTTGGGCTGAATGGCCTGTTCTCGTCTAGAGTGTTCTAATAAGAATCTAATAAGAATAACCTATTCCACTGTCATGAGAATTGTACATTGTACAAAAAAATATTTTAATGAAGCAGAACAATGTCACTTGAGCAATGATTGTGTGATCAGAAATGATTTCTCATGAAGCAATTGGGTTGGAACTAAAAACTTGAAGCCACTGTGGCACCTCGAATATTGATTGTTGCTCAGCCCTGATTTAAAGGGTTGATGTCTTAAATATCAAACAAAATTAAGTTAATTAGCAAAAACTAGTCACTAATTAAGAAAATAGAATGAAAACCTGTAGCCATTGTGGCTCTCCAGGATGTAGAGTTGGCCACACCTGGTGTAGAATTTGTGGACTGTAAAACAGAAGTTTTAGACGGACCTCTCTTTTATGCTCCTGAGGACTACTTGAAGTATTGCGTGTACTGGGAAATTCTTTCTTGCATATTCCACCATATTAGTACAGGTTTGCATGGCCCCATAAAGTGATAGTTTTCAAGGGGGTGGCACTAATGAAGAGAAGGAATCACAGTGCATGACAGATGCAGTCAAAATGTAGAACCTGAATAAACAAAGTTTGCAAACAACTTAAGCTAAAATTTTGACAACATATTTTCAACCATCCAAAGAGGCAGTTAGACTTAGTAAAATATCCATAGGTGCTTGTCAAAAGTTGTATTGCACTGAACATATCTTAGAAAAGGAATAAATGGTAAATTATTTTTGTAAACCAACTATACTTTCTGTTAACATTAACAATTTGTCCACTGACATGTTAAAGTGACTTTTTAAATAACTTTTCCATCATTAAACTGCATAATATTTAAACTAATAATAACAATAAAATAAATATTAGCGCAACTTCCAGTAATAATACTATTACTACAAGCCCAGGTGCATTACACAGTATTCACCAAATAAAATAAAACAAGTGCAACTTGGTGATGACATCTTTACCAACTGAACCATCATTAAGGGAAATTGGATTAATATGGACCTTGCTTCAAGCTAAGCTATATACATAAAAAATAAAACTGCAACTTGCATTTATAATGCTATTTGTGGCATAGCCCTACAGAAGCGTATTAGGACCACGGTGAAGAAAAAAAAAATACAGACACAGTAAAGAAAAAAAAACTATGTTTAGAAGTCGACATGTTGACTTTATTCTCGCCTTTTATGTCAAGATTTATTTTATTCTCAGTTTATTTTGTCATTAAAGTAGAATGTCGTAAACTAAACTTCATCCTAAAATCAATGTTTAATTTGCTAGATTTTCTCAAACCCCGTCATAACTATTGTAGCACATTAAATGGTTTGTGTTAAGTGTTCCCCGGCCCAGTTGTTAATCGCTATGCGCTTCTTAAACTGACTTCCTCTGCACTAAGAGGAGGCGCAGGCAGCTATCGCCACACAGAATACATTCACTTCATGATATTCCTGCTCTCTGAACATTTAGAATGCTAAGATAAATACTTGATAGCATTTTCATGATGAAATGCATTAAAGCAGGTATTAAACATGCATGGTAGTGTGGTGGTATTGCTGCTCCCTCGCAGTAAGGGGTCCCCAGGTGTACGTTCAGTGTAGAGAACTTTATTCCAAAAAATCTGGATGTATGAATGGGTATCGAACAGGTTTAACTTTTAAATATTGTGTAAATGTTGGGTTTGTGATCTGGTGGTCGTTGACACGAACACAGAGTTCAATGGATGTTCTCCTGAGCGGACTTTCTTTATTGCATATGTGCTGTCTCTGTCTGACGTAACAAACCCCCAGTTCCTATCCTTCCTTTTTCTTTCTCCACATAACCAATCACCACACGATAAACGTCTTTGTAAAATTAAAACAAGTTATAAACTTAGACCACGGAGTGTTCAGAACTTTAAAAAAATCTTTGTTATACATGTTTAATTATGACAACCATTCAGGGTTTCTCCCATCCCAGCAAGCATTGTGTGCGAGGCAGGAGCAAATCCTGCATGTGGCGCCAGCACATCGCAGAGTGAATACGAGCAATACATACACTAGCAGGGTCGATATAACGTAGCAAAACCCCACATCCTACATGACTGAAAGGAAACTGAAGCACGCCGATTAAACCCACCAGAGAAACATGCAAATTCAAGACAGGGAACACCTGGGACCCCCTTGCTGCGAGGCAGCAGTGCAACCTCCACGCCACCGTCCCCCCACATGAATAATGCATGCTTTAATGCATTTCATCATGAAAATATCAATTATTTATCTTAACATTCTAAATGTTCAGAGAGCAGGAATATCATGAAATTAATGTATTCTGTGTGCTGCCTGCTCCTCCTCTTAGTGCAAAATGAAGTCAGTTTAAGAAGCACGTAGCAATTAACATGGCTTAAGGAACACTTAACACAAAGCATTAAATGTGCTACATAACTTATGACGGGGTTTGAGAAAATCTAGTAAATTAAATATTCATTTTAAGATGAAGTTTAGTTTACGATGTTCTACTTTAATGACAAATTACAATAATAAAGTCAACATGTCGACTTTAATCTCAACATAAATGGCGATAATAAAGCCAACATGTCGTCACACTATTACACAGTACCCAAGTACATTACACATCCATTATCCAACCCGCTATATCCTAACTACAGGGTCAGGGGGGTCTGCTGGAGCCAATCCCAGCCAACACAGGGCACAAGGCAAGAAACAAACCCCGGGCAAGGCGCCAGCCCACCACAGGGCACAATACACCTACCCTGCATGTCTTTGGACTGTGGGAGGAAACCAGAGTACCTGGAGGAAATCCACGCAGACACGGGGAGAACATGTAAACTCCATGCAGGAAGGACCCGGGAAGCAAACCCTTGTCTCCTAACTACGAGGCAGCAACACTACTCACTGCAAGTACAACTTTGCTTGCAGTATTATCCAGTAGTATAGAAACAGTATTAACACATTTGAACATAATGGTCCACATCCAACCTTTTAAAACCAAACTATCTCCAGACAACAGACACGGCTCCTTTTTTCGTCAAAAGTTCTTCTGTGTCATCGTGTTCAACTTTATTGTCTGCTATAGCTTCAGTTTCGGAATGTTCTCTGTCCATTTTCACTGTTCAATACCTCCACTAATGCAAGTACTCCGTTGTATGCATGTTTAGCAGTGCAGCAGTTTAAAAGGTCCCTCCATAAACCGTTTCCCGCTGCACCACGTTCCGAACATAGTTTAGGCTATCTAAACTGGTGTTGTGGTATAAGAAAAAGCGATATCATAACAAAAATAAAAAAAAATTTTTTATGAACCGGTATACCGCCCAGCACTAATACATTACATGCTTATGTTTGAAATGTATCATTTTAAACTATTTCAAGGTCCGTGATTACAAATATGTTATTTTTGATCCTTTACTGAAGACCTAGCCCTCTATCGACCACTATCAGAGGGTGAAATTACATATTTCTGTTACAACTGAGAATAAATACATTTTAAACATTTAAATTGAAGTACACATTTTAATATATCAAATATTTGACACAAGTATTCTTGTTTGTTAGGTACTTCTACCTTATGAAGTAAATCATTTACATTGCTTATGAACACCCTGAATTGGGGGTGGCTTACATTAATTCAGGTTTTTTTAGGCAGTCAGCTGCATTATCCTTCCCATGAAAAGGCACACTGAGGCTGATAATGTCTCTTTCCAAAAAATGTTGTTGCAAGTTATTTAGTGGCTTGCTGTAAGCCCATCGGTTATTTTGCATACTGCATGTCTTCTGTAACCCCTTTCCTCACCAGTCATCATCTGGTCACAGGGCAGTAGAGTGTTTTCTGGGTGGTAGCCCAAGAATATCTTACTAAGATACTAGTAAGCCAAATCTGTCTTGCCTCATCTGATACATTACTGCTCTCTGTCATTATTTCAAAGCCATTTCATATTACTGTATTTTCCCATTGTGCTTCCTAAGTTGCCCACATATACACAAGTCTAGGTTTTTACTTTCTTACTTTGAGTAAGATTGTGTTTATTATGAGGCTAGCATTAATCTTGCTTGCAATCAATTAGTGGGAATAGCTGGTTTACAAAATAGTCACATTATGTAAAAAGATGTACACAATTTACCAAATTGCACAAATAAAAATTGTCCATTAATCAATCTATTTTCAAATCCTCTTATTTATGATCATAAAAGCAAAGGGCCAAAGTCAGTCGCAACAATATTGGGCTCAAAATTGGATGCAGGTCTGAACAGGGTGTGTCCATTACAAGGCACATTCAAGGACATGTCCACATTCCACCTTGCCAATAACTTAGAGTTGCCATTTAACATAAGATGTCTCTGGAATGTACAAACCCCATGCAGACAGTATATGGGCTGTAAAATAAGCACAAACAACAAGTTTAAAGAGTTGGGGAGTCCGTCCCTGTATACTGTAAACTGGTTTGTTTTTTTACAGACTTTTGGGTCGAGCATGAAAACTCAGTACAGAGAAATTTAAATGCTGTGGGAACGGGAATGCTGGGAAAGGAACCGCTGAGGTAGATGGGATGTGGTGACATCATCATAGGGGGACCAGAGGGAAGGAAGGAACCGGAAGTTGCTTGTTCTGCTGTCTAAGGCCGGAGTTATACTTCACGTGACACATGCTGCAGCGGACGCTCCTGCTATGCAAGCGTTGAAGTGTTTATACTTGCGCGCGTACTTTACGTAAATCTGGAGGAATCCGCCAGGTGGCAGTGCGAGATATTATCATGGTGAGAACATGTTCGGCTTCTCTATGTTGTGAATTGCCTAGAACACCCATTAAATTCCGATGACACCTTACCGCAATATCTCTGAAAAGGATGTTTATTGATTACCGGTACATCCAGGGATGTGTCCATTCCAGCAAGCATTGGGCACGAGTGAGAAACAATCCCTGGACGATGCCTCGGCTCATCGCAAGGTGAATACAAGCGCACACATACACTAGCGTCATTTTAGCGGCACCAAATCCCCAAATCTGCATATCTTTGGAAGGAAACTGGAGTACACTGAGGAAACCGTGTAAACAGGAAAGCAGGAAAACGTGTAAACTCCAGGCAGGGAATATCAGCGACGTGACTACCTGCAAGACAGCAGTGCTAACACTGTGTCACCCCATGTGTGTAATTATTAACAGTATTCATTATTTAAACGAAATTACCGGTTTATGTGTAAAATGTAATATACATACTTTAATGCTTTTCATCATGAAAGTGATATCAAGTATAAATCTAAGGATTCTAAATGTCCAGAGTTAGAATATCATACATTTAATGTGCTCAGTGTGGCGATCTATTGCTGGTGATTCGCTGCTGTCAGGAGCAGAGGAAGCCCTAGAAAAAAAGATGGCACTGAAGACGGTATGTGAGAATTTTAAAACGTATCGTGTCATTACGATCGGGAATATGCGACGCTTGAATATAAAAGCACCATGAATACATCTGTATGTCAGCATTTTACTTCACCACATCAAACCATTTATCAAATATCGAAGTGCACACACCAATCTTGTAGGATCCATAAAGCGGCTTTCTGTCACATGTAGATAGTAAACAGAGACTCTGACGTCACATTCCAACTTTTAGCACACTGTGCCCCCCGACTTTTTGCTGGTACTGCAACTCGTGCACGCGTCGCGTTAATTTCTGAGGACCTTCTCAGAGGACGTATCAAATGAATGCTCAGAACACGTGGTGGCCATGATGCAGGCGCGTACGCATTCTGAGCGTGAAGTATAAATGAGCCCTAAGGTATTCAGGTGGATTTGTGGCTGCGTTTATTTGTCTTTCCTGTTGAAATAAAGAAAGGTTAGGGCACCATCATTGTCCCCTACCTTGCGATTTTGTGCTGCTCTTTAGGTCTTTAAGCTGCTACCTAAGCACTCATGTGTGACACAACCCGGGTCGGGCGGCCCAAACCAAGAGGTCGTAAACGCGAGAGAGAGCATCAGCGTTAGCCTGAAGGGCGCCCCGACGATAAACAACCATGAACTTATATGGCTACATGTCCAAAAACCACCTGGTAACTCGGGGATTTGACTCCCTATGAACAGCCATCCCCCTGAGGACAGCATGGTCCGTCATGAGGGTGAACTCCCGACCCAACAGGTAGTACCACAGTTGGGTCACCGCCCACTTTATCTCCAGTGTCTCCCGCTCTACCGCATACCTTGTCTCCCGGTTCAACAGTTTCTAGCTCAGGTACATCACGGGGTGTTTGACACCATCGATGTGTTGGCTCAGCATGACACCCAAACCTGTGTCCAAAGCATCGGTCTGGAGAATAAAAGGGAACGAAAAATCAGGAGTTTTCAAAATAGGTGTCATAGTAAGAGCCATCATTAAGTCACGGAATGCCCATTCTGTTAGTTCATCCCACACCACATGAAAAGGGGCCCTTTTCTTTGTCAAATTCATCAAGGGCGTGGCTCTCTCGGAAAACCAAGGCACAAACCGGCGGTAGTAACTCGCTAATCCCAAGAAAGCCTGTACTTGCCACTTGGTTATGGGACAGGGCCAGTCCAGAATGGCTTGAATTTTTGAACACTGTGGCTTAACCTGTCCACCTTCTACCAGGTAGCCCAAATATTTGGCTTTGTTTAACCTGAAGAAGCACTTCTTGGGGTTAATCCGTAGCCCGACTTTTGCTAGTGTCAGGAGGACGGAGTAAACCTGCAGTACAGTATCCTGACGACTATGCCACTGTAAAAGAAGCACAAACAACAAGTTGAAAGAGTTGGGGAGTCCGTCCCCGTATACTGTAAACCAGTTTGTTTTTTACAGACTTTTGGGTTGAGCATGAAAACTCAGTACAGACAAATTCAGATGAAAATGGCAGACATTTAAATGCTGTAGGGATGGAAATGGAACGGGAATGCTGGGAAAGGAACCACTGAGGAAGATGGGATGTGGTGACATCATCATAGGGGGACCAGAGGGCTTGTTCTGCTGGCTAAGGTATTCTGGTGGATTCATGGCTACGTTTTTTGTCCTTGCTGTCAAAATAAAGAAAGAAAGGTTAGTGAACCATCGTTGTCGCCCTGCCTTGTGATTTTGCGCTGCTCTTTAGGTCTTTAAGCTGCTCCCTAAGCGCTCATGCGTGAAAGGGCCAAGATTCAAATCTGAGACTCTAGGGCTTTGAGGCAGTTCAACCCTATTCACTGTAAATTTGCATTTTGGAAATCCTAAAACAAATTATTTAAATAGACTCAGTGTTCTGGATTAGTAATCCTAAAACATAAATAATTAAATGGACTAAGTGCTTTAGAAAGAAGTAACAGGCCATCTTACAGTCTTACGAATTAATATTGCCATTCTCTTCCATAGTTTTGTTTAAAATTGTCAGTGGTCTTTGGTTATCTCAATTACATTTAGATATTTGGCTGACACCTTTATCCAAAGTAACTTAGAATTTTTGAGATGCATTTGGCTACATTTACTTCCTTTTTTTTCCCCCCAGTTAGAGCACCTGCAGGTGAAGTGACTTGCTCATGGTCGTACATTGTCAGTAGTGGAATTTGAACCCACTCCTTCAGGGTTTGAAGTCTGACGGTAAACTACTATGCCCCCCCCCCCCCCTAAATAATTATAAAAACGGAGGTGTCTTTATGAACAGCCCAGAAAATGCTATCATAATTTTAATTACAGTTGGACCATCTTTCTGAGACCCAAGTTTGCTGTTACACCCTGGAGTCTTAATTTACTGTAACTTAAAGAAAACATTTTGATTATTATTTACCTGTTTGGACATTAAAGAAATGTGTTCAGAAAGAGGGCTGAAGTTCTGAATGACTAAAACCTAAAGGATGAAGTGATGACACCTCCCAGTAGCTGACACATTTGTCTTGTTAATAGTTTTAATAAATGCAGTTTACACATAAGTATGTACAGTTCCACAAAAAGTATTTGCCCAATTCCTGATTTCCTCTGTTTTTTCTTATTCATAACACTTAATTGTTTCTCATCTCCAAACAAATTTAGTACAAAAAAGACAACCTGTGTAAACATAATACACAGCTTTTAAATGATCATTATTGAAGGATAAAAGTTTATCAGCATCTGCAGTTTATCACCCATATGAAAAAGTAATTGTTCCCTAAACGTAATACTTGGTTGTACCAAGTAGCAGGTGATCGCTGGTATTGCTGTGGAGAAATTTTGGTCCACTCTTCCCTACAGAATTGTTTTCATTCAGACACATTGGAGGGTTTCTGACCATGAACTGCCCATTTAAGGTGCAGCTAGAACATCTCAGTGGAATTTAACTCCGGACTTTACTAGGACACCCCTAAACCTTAATTTTTTTTCTTTCAGCCATTTAGTAGTTTCTGATGAGAGTTGAATTCATGCTTCCCTCAATTATGGCAATACAATACAATACAATACAGTTTATTTTTGTATAGCCCAAAATCACATAGGAACTGCCGCAATGGGCTTTAACAGGCCCTGCCTCTTGACAGCCCCCAAGCCTTGACTCTCTAAGAAGACAAGGAAAAACTCCCAAAAAAACCTAGTAGGGATAAATGGAAGAAACCTTGGGAAAGGCAGTTCAAAGAGAGACCCCTTTCCAGGTAGGTTGGGCGTGCAGTGGGTGTCAAAAGAAGGGGGTCAATACAATACAATACACAGAACAAATCCTCAGTAAAAAATGTAAAATGTTTTAGAAGTACAGAGCAGAATTTAACAGTAGATGATATCACATAATAAGATTTGGATAATTTTAGACTCCTGGAGACCTCATCCATCAAGCTGCCTCCCCCATGTGGCCATTCCACAGCTGAAACAGTGTTGGGCCAGCCAATCCAATGAAAGGACCCCTCTTTCTCATGATTCCTGCGATCCTCCATCAGGGACGACTTTACCTTAGGCAGGCAAAACAACTTGGCAGGTGGGCGTACCGAGAAGAGAAACAGAATAGGTGAAGGTTAGTATCCAATTGTAACTATCATGTTACTTATGTTTTAGTGCTAATGACTAACAACAGAGATGCAGTCTGTACAGTTAATCAGCAGCTCTAGTCAGGATATGCTAAACTGAAGTAGTGAGTCTTCAGCCGGGATTTAAAAGCTGAGACCGAAGGGGCATCTCTTATAGTAGCAGGCAGACCATTCCACAGTTTAGGGGCCCTGTAACTAAAAGCTCGACCTCCCATTGTTATTTTATTAATCCTTGGAACCATAAGCAGACCAGCATCTTGAGATCTTAATGTGCGCTCTGGTTTGTAAGTCATGGTAAGTTCAGACAAGTAAGCCGGACCTCGGCCATTTAATGCTTTATATGTTAAAAGAAGGATTTTGAAATCTGCCCTAAACTAAACCGGGAGCCAGTGTAAGGATTTAAGAACTGGAGTTATGTGTTCATATTTTCTTGTTCTTGTAATAATTCTTGCAGCCGCATTTTGTATTAACTGGAGGCTGTATAAAGAGCAGTTTGAACATCCGGTGAACACTGCATTGCAGTAGTCAATCCTACTAGAGATAAATGCATGAATTAATTTCTCAGAATCCTGTTTATTTAGAAAGCGTCTTAATTTCCTAACATTTTTAAGATGGAAGAAACATGTTTTGGACAACTTTGTAATATGCACTTTAAATGACATGCTAGAGTCAAAGATAACTCCTAGATTGCGGGCTGATTCAGTAAAATTAATTGGGATTCCAACTGAGTTAAATGATGACAAAATATTGTTATGATCAGCGTCATTCCCTCCAACAATTAATATCTCTGTTTTATCTGTATTTAAAGACAAGTAGTTCTCATTCATCCACTCCTTTAATTCGCTAACACAACTAATTAAAGACAACATCTGATTTAAATGAAAGGTATAACTGGGTGTCATCTGCATACGAGTGAAAATTAACATATGTTTCCTAATGATATATCCCAGTGGAAGCATGTAAAGTGAAAACAGTAAAGGTCCCAGTACTGAGCCCTGCAGGACACCATATTGAACTTCTGTGTACAGTAATCCCTCCTCCATCGCGGGGGTTGCGTTCCAGAGCCACCCGCGAAATAAGAAAATCCGCGAAGTAGAAACCATATGTTTATATGGTTATTTTTATATTGTCATACTTGGGTCACAGATTTGCACAGAAACACAGGAGGGTTGTAGAGAGACAGGAACGTTATTCAAACACTGCCAAACAAACATTTGTCTCTTTTTCAAAAGTTTAAACTGGTGCTCCATGACAAGACAGAGATGACAGTTCCGTCTCACAATTAAAAGAATGCAAACATATCTTCCTCTTCAAAAGAGTGCGCGTCAGGAGCACAGAATGTCAGAGAGATAGAGAAAAGCAAACAAATCAATAGGGCTGTTTGGCTTTTAAGTATGCGAAGCACCGCGGCACAAAGCTGTTGAAGGTGGCAGCTCACACCCCTCCGTCAGGAGCAGAGAAAGAGAGAGAGAGAGAGAGAGTTTGTTTTTCAATCAAAAATCAATACGTGCCCTTTCGAGCTTTTAAGTATGCGAAGCACCGTGCAGCATGTCGCTTCAGGAAGCAGCTGCACAGAAGGTAGCAACGTGAAGATAATCTTTCAGCATTTTTAGACGAGCCTCCGTATCGTCTAGGTGTGCGAACAGCCCCCCTGCTCAATCCCCCTACGTCAGGATCAGAGAAAGTGTGCGCAAGAGAGAGAGAGAGAGAAAGTAAGTTGGGTAGCTTCTCAGCCATCTGCCAATAGCGTCCCTTGTATGAAATCAACTGGGCAAACCAACTGAGGAAGCATGTACCAGAAATTAAAAGACCCATTGTCCGCAGAAATCCGCGAACCAGCAAAAAATCTGCGATATATATTTAAATATGCTTACATATAAAATCCACGATGGAGTGAAGCCGCGAAAGGCGAAGCGCGATATAGCGAGGGATTACTGTATAATGATGGAGTACTGTCAGCACATTTCTGTACATATTGGAATCGATTTGATAAATAAGAACTAAACCAAACGAGCACGGTGCCTGTAAGCCCAACATCATTTTCTAGCCTGTGTAGTAAAATAGAATGGTCAAAGGTGTCAAATGCTGCACTTAAGTCCAACAACATAATTACAGTGGAGTTTCCTTCATCGGAGGATATCAGAATGTCGTTTACAACCCACGTTAGTGCCGTTTCTGTACTATGACCAGTGCGAAAACCAGACTGGAATTTCTCACATAAATTGTAATGCGTAAGGTGTGACTGAAGCTGATTGGCGACTACTTTTTCTAGTATTTTAGAGAGAAACAGTAGATTTGAAATAGGCCTATAATTATTTAGTATGTGTGGGTCTAGGTCTGACTTTTTAAGTAATGGTTTAATGACTGACACTTTTAGTGTATCAGGTACTGTACCATGCAATAATGAACTACTGATAATGTTTAGAATAGGCGCTGCAAGAACATTCATTGCACTTTTTACTAGTTTTGTTGGCACTGGATCTAGGGAACAAGTAGTGGGCTTCATTTTAGAAATTAAAGTTAAGACTTCCTGCTCAGTTACAGGATTAAAATTACTAAAGTGCTGAATGCAATGTGAGACAGGGTCTGCTAAGCTAGTATTTGGTTTGTAGTGTGATGCAGAGATCTGGGATCTTATATTTTTAATTTTCTCATTGAAGAAGTTCATAAAGTCTGTACTGCTAATATCTATTGATATTTTGCACTGTTGATCTGAATTTCCATTTGTTAATTTAGCCACTGTTCTAAACAGTACCCAAGGATTTTTACTATTGTTATCTATTAATGTAGAATAGTATTCTGAGCAAGCTTTAAAGTGGGCTTTTTTATATTTATTAACACTCTCTGTCCATGCAATTTGAAAGACATGTAGCTTTGTTGTTCTCCATCTGTGCTCCAGTTTTCGACACTCTAATTTAAGAGCTCGAGTGTTTTCATTAAACCAGGGAGAGCTTCTATGTGCTTTGATCACTTTTGTTTTAAGGGGAGCCACTGTGTCCAGAGCATATCTCAAGGTCACATTATAATGTGATGTTAGCTGATCTAAATTGTTTTCCACATTTACATTTGATGTTAACTGATCTGAATGGTTTTCCGCAGTTACACTCAACTTACTCAAAGTATCTATGAATTTTGAAGCAGAATTACAATCTAGATGTCGCACTGTCTTTGTTTTAATCTGGGAGTGTGTTGACAAGGGCAGGACTAATCAAATGTAATTAAGTAGTGATCGGAAATAACTTCATTTAATGGAGTGATATTTAAATTTTGAATTTCAACTTTGTAAGTTATAATTAAATCTAATGTGTGGTTATGATTATGAGTTGGACCTTTGACAATCTGACAAAATCCTACTGAATTTAACAAAAAAGTAAAACATTTGCTAAAAGTGTCAGTTTCCACATCAATGTGTACATGGCAATTTACCCTAATCCTAAAGCAGCAAATCATTCCCACATCATTACACTACCACCAACACGTTTGAGTGTGGCCACTGTGACAGTTGGCGGGCTGGGTTGACATTCTGGCTGGAATAAAGCCCATACCTGTACTGGAGGGACATCCTCTCAAGAGTGCATGCCCATTGATGTGTCTGGGTGTTGCAGCCATGTGGGGCAGTATACGGCTGGCAGCAAATCAAGCTTGAGTATGTCTAGTCTAATTTAACCAATTATCATTTAAATTAGGTTTATTGATTGATTGACTAAGGAGGCAGTTACTTTTTCACAAGGGTGATGCAGGTGTTGGTGAACATTTTTCCTTTAATAAATTTAAGCAAATTTAATAGGGCAGTTTTATTGTAAGAATAGTTTTGGCAGTGCTTCAGATTTAAATATTATGTTCTGGAAAAAATGTAGTGGCAACTCTCGGCTCCCAGTGAGCCAAAGAATACAATTTCCTTTGTGCACTATACTGCTGTGGTTTCAGTGCATACAGACAAACTCTTTCAGATTTGGAAATATGCCTCACAGTTGGCTGCCATCAAGTCATTCTTTTTTATTTTTAACTAATTTAAATTAGTTACAACTACTAGAATTCAAAATGCTTATTGCTCTGGGGATATTAAGACTTCTTCAATCTGTTGGAAAAGAGAAGATGACTGTTGTTTGACAAAATTGAATCTGCCTTCTTTCAACTTGTTACTGATACAGCAAAGTGAGAGAGGGCTGCTACAATCCAAAAATTTTAATGCTAATTGTAACAATTCTGCAAGGATATTATCAAGAAGAAGAACATTCTTGATTGGCCAAGTCAGTCACCCGATTTAAATCCAATTGATTTTAATTGTTCAATAAGTTGAACGTTTACTTTCCTAATTCTTATCGTCTTAAAACAACTTTTTATAAATAGTGACTCTTTAGTTTTTCCCTTTTTTGGATTTTGTTTGATTTATCTATTATTATTGTAAAACATTTTGAGTTACTCTTATGTATGAAGATGTGCTCTATAAATAAATGCTGTTATTCTTCTTCTAGATACTGTAATGCCCTTGCATTATTTGAACAGGTCTCTTCTAAACTAAACGTTCCACAGAAGCATTTCTTTCACTGCATGAAAGTTGTATTTCCTTTGAGAAAATGTAATTGTCATAATATACTGCCCTTTTACATTATTTTGAAATAGGATTTTTTTCTTATCTCGGTATTGAAATTAATTTTTATTTATATTTAATGTCTGTTTTATAAAGTCCAGATGTAACATCCGGGATCCTCGTCTCTACTTTATAATGAGTCTGATGTTAAGTACCAAGAGAAAAGATCAGTGACTCAGTGAGGAGGCCAAAACAAAAGGGATATCTTCAAAGATGTTTAATGTACAAATACTAAAAACAGCATCTTGATGATGATCTGCCAAGCCTCTAATACAGCCATCTTCAGCTTGTTCAGGGGCTTGTCTCCTTAAGTTTTTTCTTCACCATATGGAAGGCATACTCGATTAGATTGAAATCTGGTGACTGGGTTGACCATTCAAGAATATTCAATTTTTTAGCTTTGAAAAATTCTTGTGTTGCCTTAGCAGTATGTTTGGAACCATTATCTTGTTGTAGGATGAAGTGCTGTTTAATAAGTTTGGAGGCATTTGTTAGAACTTGACCAGATAAGATGTTTTTGTACACCTCAGAATTCATTATGCAACTGCAGTCAGCAGTTTCATCATCAATGAGGGTAAGTGTGCCAGTACCTGTGGCAACAATACATGCCCAAGCCATCACACCCCCACCACCATGTTTAACAGATGAGGTCGTATGCTTTAGATCTTTGGGATTTCCTTTTCTTCTCCATCCTCTGCTCTTGCCTTCACTCTGATACAGGTTAATCTTTGTCTCATCTGTCTACAAGATCTCTTTCCAGAATTCTGCAGGCTATTTTTAGTAATTTTTTGCAAACTGTAATGTGGCAATCCTGTTTTTGTGGCTAACTAGTAATCAGCTCCTTGCAGTGTGGCCTCTTTGTATTTCTGTTCATGAAATGTTCTTCAGGTAGTAGCTCTGACACTTATACATCTGCCTCCTGAAGACTGTTTCTAATATGTCAGACAGGCATTTTGGGCTTTTTACAGCATTTACAAAAAGTGGTTAAGGCTTTATTGTGCCGTGACTTGGGAGAAAGCCACTGTCAGTTTACTCATTTTTTTTTTTTAAGAAAAAAGCCAATTTGAAATTAGTCTAAAATTCAAAGGGACCTTTGCGTATACTGTACCTGAAATTAGATTTATGTAGGTTTGACAGAGTGACAGCTTTGAAATTGAAACATTTCAGCCTAGTAAAGATGTATGCATGACATTGATGGGCTGTTCACATGTTTTTTTTTCCAACCACTTTGTGTTCTCTCATTATTTTAAACTCTTTAAGATGTAATGTGCATGGGGTGATATGTGATCTAGTGGCACTAGATCTGGAAGCTGCTTGTTCAAAGTACAATGTTAAACTATTGTGTCTATTAGTAAGGCAGTTCTAAAAAACTAACTTATGATGAAACAAAGCTGTTGTTTCTTATGTTGATTATATTTTCAGATATTCATTTTCACCAGCCAACTTCAGTTCAAGGATGGATGATTCTTTTTAAGAACTTTGTAATACAAAGCAGACTTCATAGCTCCTTCAGTTATGAAAAGTTGTTCCCATACTATTATAATACCACTACTATGTTTGATAGCGGTATGATGTCCATACTGTAAAATTCTGTGTTTGCTTTTTTCTGGACATAATATGATCAGTGTTGTCCAAAAAGTTCCTCTTTTCTTTCATAGGTCTACAGAGCATATTCTTAAAAAGCTTCAGAATCATCCTAGTGCTTTCTGGCAAATGAAAAACAAGCCTTTATGTTCTTTTTGGTCAGCACTGTCTTGTTTATTGTTCAACCCCAAAGAGGCTATTTTTGTCCAATGTCTTTCTAATTTTGGTGTCAAAAACACTGAGCTTTGCTGAGTCAGGAGACACCTGCACTTGTTTAAATGTTTTTTTAGGATCCTTTGAGACTTCTCGGATACCTTTACCCTGCACCCTTGGAATAAGTTTGTCAGGTTGACCACTCCTGTAAAGGTTCACCACTGTTCCAGGTGCCCTCCATTTGGAGATTTTGGCTTTCACCGTAGCTCTGTAGCTCATTATAGACAAATATCCAACACCTCTTTTTTCTGTCTTCTGACCTCCTCAGGAATATCCTTTGGTCATGGCATTACATGCTTGTTGAATCATTATACTGGCAACTTCACTCTGCTGATAAGGGTTCTAAGAAAGTAAACATAGACACATAAAGATTTGGGGCACCCATTTGACAAACCCTGTATAACTGAGCTGAAAAAGAACATGGTAACATACAGCGTTGAGAAAAAACATCTTTTCAGAAGTGAGTCTAAATTTTGACTGCCCAAGATAATAAATCTTTTGGGTTTAGTAACTTCCAGCAGGAAGAAGCAGGTCCAGATAGACGGATACTGGAAGTGACGTCATTGGTGTTAAAGCCGTCAATCTTTCAGCCTACAGAGGGAGGAAGAAAAAAGGCTTTAGTATAAAGTGCCAGCCTGTGGAATGGCAGGGAATTACCATCACCAGAGCCCTTAAGCTGTCCCTTATGCGCATGTACATGACAGAGTCAACTAACTAGGTGAGGTGCTGGCAGTAATCAGCCCTGGCTGTGTTCAATCAGATGACTAATTAAATGAGTTGGTTTAACTAGGGCATGATTACTTTTCCACATGGTGTGAGTTGGCTCTGGACAACTTTTTCTTTAGATAAACGAAATAAGCTCAATATGTACATGTTATTAGTTTTACTCAGGTATGATTTATCTAATGTTAGATTTTGTTGAAAACCTGAAAACATTCATTGCTAAATAATCAGGAAAAGTAATATATTTCTCACAACACCATATTAACTAGCTTGAATTTCATATTAATAAGGCTTATACTTTAAAAATTAAGACATGTTGTAGAACTATAACTAAGAATTTCTGAAAGTTAAAAAAGCACATGTTGTAGAACTAAAACTTAGACTTTCAGAAAGTTAAAAAATATTCTGTGCTTTTTTTTTTTTTAAGTTTGTCCACTGAAAAAAGAAATCCTTTTTAACCTTTTCAATCCTCATTTTGAAATTGACTTCACTTTGTCGTGTTGGACTAGATTCATTTTCTTTCTTTCCTCTTTCCAAAGTTTCCAACACAGTCATCTTTTGTACTCTTGTTTTTTTAATAATTTATTTTGTGTTTTCATTTTATTTGTTTTTGGATTTGCAGTATGTAATTTTGGGCATGGATTAAAATGCATCTGGAGCGTAACCCTCTAGCATTTATACTAATGGTTTTATGATTTTTCAGTTTACACTCAACTTTTCAAAATTCTGTTTTAGAAGACACATATGTAGGTATATGTAAGCTGATTTACAGTGGTGTCATTCTTTAGGCCTAAGGTTCAGTGAATATCAATAATTTGTGAAGTAGTGTTTTCATTTAGTGCCATTGTATTTTCCATTCTTTCTTGAGCATTTGCCAATTGCAGGAGCAAATACAAAGTAAATAAATAATGATTTAAAAGAATTTTAGTAAAAGAGTACGGGGTTACATTTGAAGGTTAACAATATGAATCATAGTTTTAGCTCACATATAACCATAAGACTTGTCATTTGTACAGTCAGTCAGGTAATGCAGCATTTTATTGAAGGTGTCCATTCTCTTATGTAGAAATATCTCATTAAGCCTGTTTTAAAATATATTAATTCATCAATGTGTTTACCAAACTCATCTAAGAATGACGAATATGGGTGGAGTGCAGAAAGTTAATTGTATAACTACAGTTAATTCAATTTTAATGTGTAACATTTGGTCCAAAAAGTATAGAATACAATACAGAAGTTTTGAAAAATTATCAGCATTATAGCAACCTTTCCTCTTTGGTCTTTCATGTTAGATTTATGGAAAACGTTTGAATGCTTAGGTGAGGCCTTGACTAAAAGACAGTCTTCATATTCAGAAAACTGATATTGGACACTTAAAATACTATTGTTAATCAGGACTGTTTTAGTCTGGAACAGGTTGACTTTTATCTGATATTATCTTAAGAAAATTTGGTGTGAAGACATTGTACCAAAATGCCAGCACATTTCACATCTTTCATAAGTAATTATTTTGATCAGATGATTAAATGCTAAGGGCTGTGTCAAATTGGTATCTACATGTATATGCCCAAAGTATGGATTCTTCTAATATTACTGCATTCAATTATAGTAGCATATACAGTATTCTGCCACAGCTGTTGTTTTGTATGTGTAGTAGTTTTTTTTTTTCTTTATTAATTTTATACTTGTCTTGAGTATATTGTATTGTATAAACTTTACCAATGTATTTCCTTGTTTGGCTACTTCATTTTAAATCTATCAAATATAAAATATAGAGATGCTCCAAGAAAATCAGTTTTTACAGCCGAAAATATAGCAATATCTGAACAAAATTTTGACATTTTTTGGAGATTTGAATCAAGTATAAAGTATAAGAAAATAGCAAGAGAAAGGCCAATGATTTCTCTTTCAATAGCATAAAACAACTTTTTTTTGTTAAAATAAGATATGAGTCAATGAACCCACATGTCCCACAAATGCCAGGCAGTGCTCAGAAATCATTAAGAAGGCTAACATAATGTTAGGTTATGTAGCATGATGTGTAGAGTACAAGTCCAAGGAGGTTATGCTAAATCCTTATAACACACTGGTGAGGCCTCATCTGGAGTACTGTGTACAGTTTTTCTCTCCAGGCTACAAAAAGTACATAGCAGCACTGGAAAATGTCCAGAGAAGAGCAAGTAGTCTTACACCAAGGCTACAGGGAATTAATTGTGAGGAAAGATTAAATGAGCTGAGTCTTTTCAGTTTAAGCAAAAGAAAATTAAGAAGAGAGATGACTGAAGAGTTTAAAATTATGAAGGGAATTAGTACAGGGGATCAAGACTGTTATTTTAAAATTAGTTCATCAAGAACATGGGGACACAGTAGAAAACTTGTTAAGGGTAAATTTTGCACAAACATTAGGATGTTTTTCTTCATGCAGAGAACCATAGACACATGAAATAAGTAAGTAGTAGTATAGTGGACAGTAAGACTTTAGGGATGTTCAAAATTAGATTTGTTGTTATTGTAGAAGAATTAAGTGGATAGGACTGATGAGCTTTATTGGTCTGAATGGCCCGTTCTTATCTAGATTATTCTAGTGTTCTAATACAGTATCTAAAACTTAAAATGTGCAAGTTGTTTTTGATCTAATAACATAGACTACAAAATTATTTTGTTATTGTATATTATGTTTAAATAATATAAATATAAAATATAAAAGAATAAAATAATTTTATAGTTCATGTTATTGGGATGGATGGACCCGTGCCTGGCTGGAAGGACAAAGGGAGACCACCTGTCAAGGTTATATAATTCCCCATGGTGCTAGATGGCACACCTTCTTGGTGAGAGTACCCATGTGCATACTAATGGAGCAACCTGGGCCTTGTAGTCCCATTAGACACCCCTGTGGGGTGTGGTGCGTACCACCTGAGGGAGCTGCAAAGAATAGGCATCCCTTCTCTGGAGAGCTTCTACCTGACCCAGACGTTCTTCCTGCTTATGACGTTGCGGCACTGGATGTACTCCTGGGTACTGTTTAAAGGGGGCCACTTCACTTCTATTAGGAAGTCAGAGTTGAAAGAAAGAGGACAATTGTTTCACAAAGGACTGAGGAAAAGAAGAAAGGAAAAAGAAAGAAAGGATTGGAATTGTCTTGATTTGGATAGAGCCTTCACGAAGATGCTTTGTTTAATAAAAAAATTCATTTGAATCCAGGACTGTTGTGGTGTAATTGTGTCTGGGGTTTGTGGCTCAGTGACGCCCCCTACCAGTCACTTTATATATTTCTTTCTTTATGTAACACTAAAGCACCACTGCACTTTGAGTGACATGTCAGAGAACCTGTAATCAGCTCATATATTAATCTTAAAAACTAAGCATGAAGCTTTTATTAAGTATGGGGAAACCAAATCAACCTGTTGAAATGTATGACTTTCAGATTGAAACCCAGTAAGCCAGCACAGGCTATTGTAACACTGAAGTAAAAAAAAAAAAAATTTATAAATTATGGCATAATGTGTCACTCCCTTTCCGCATCTGTCCAAATGCACTGAAGAGTCTGGTTTTAAAAGGAAACAATTTGCTATCATGCGGTTGTTTGTGCAACCGCATTAAAAAAAACATAAAAACACATGAAGAAAAGACCCCAGTAAATGGGGGTAAGCAACAAAAATGTCTGTTAATGTCACGTCGCTTTGAAACGGCTGCGGGAACACAAGATTTTTGTCTTAGTCCAACTGTATCTCATCATTATGTTTTTCCGCATCTAACCATTTCTGAATAATTAAAAATACATGTGGGACAAAACCTAAAGAAACCAAGTGGCACCAAACAGAACTTTCAGTAGTGAAATTTGCCCACTGACTGGTGAGCTCATTGATGAAATTATTTACAACTCAGGAATTTTTTATTCTTTTTCCCCCCTCACTGACTGGTAATTTATGTTCCATTATCTGGTGCAGAGAAACTGATTCCAACACCAGACACAAGGCAGGAGCTGGAACTGAGCAAGACATAGAACATACAAAGAAAATGCAAACGGAGTTCAAATGGATTTCAAATCTGCATTCCTGAAGCTTTGAGGCAGCAGCACTAACCAATGCACCACCATGCCAGCCATCTCTAATTCAGCAGTTCTTTAGTTTCATGTACTACAGTTCTTACCATTTTTTTCAACTTAATTGCTGTAGTGTATCATTTTTATTTTATAAAACAAAAAAAATAAAATAGATTTGACAGTTGATTTATTAGAAAAAAACATGGGGTGGTTTTTACTGCACAAGCTTATCAGGATTTCCAAGGGTTTGCATGTTCAGTTGGTCTGCATGGGGTTGGCCTGTGGTGTCTTCAAGACTACAATCTTTGTTGTACCTGTGACCACAGCCTGTTAATCTGCTATGGTAAAATGCTTGACCGAAATATTAAAAAAGGTTTGACACTAAAGTGTATTTTCCACAATCAATGGGTTGGAAATTACAGACATCAATGCTTTATTCTAGGTATATCTTTTTACAGGATTCTTGCACTTCAGTTACTCAGTAATTATCAGTCGGCTGACTGGTATTGTATTATTATGAAGTATACATTGCATAACTGTAGTAATATTATCAGCAAGTACATTTTTTCTCATTTTTGTTTATACACGAGTATTTAACTACATACCTAATTGTTCTTACATACTTACATAATATGCTTACATTTCATGAGCTGCACATTCCATTCCGAGTAATATTTCCTAATGCTACTGTAGTTAGGCAGGTAATTGCAGTGTTAGTACGCTACAATAAGAGCCTGTTAAAGTAAACTGTTGCCATATCCAATGCTTTAATGTTGTACAATGGACATGTATAATATCTATACCGCAGGCCTCCAACACCCTAAAAAACAAATGCCCACTCCAATGTGCAAAAGTGCATGGCAGAACTTAATAAAGTCATGTGAATCTGTAAGGTATTTATGTATATTTTTTGGGAATCCATAACTCCAAATATCAGGTTTTATTAAATCTATTCTGCAGGTTTGCTTCTTCTAGAGCCTGATCATGCATCCAAGGCCTACAAACTCATCATGATGATCAAGAGGACCCCAGGCCTGAAATGTATGCAGAAATATGTAAATATGAGATACAGAGTGATTATGCAGGGGCTAAGTAAATTGTCTTATTTTTTGTGGCTTTTTCCTTAATATACATGCAGTATACAGTATTTGCTTCATCATTTCAACTATTTAGATAACCCCAAGGAGATCATTGAATCAATCAGTTGGTTGGATGAATGAAATAAACTCTCTAGATAGGACGAGTTGGTTCTTGCTTTATACTCTTTCTCCTGAGGTTCATGAAAGAAAAAAAAAAATGTTGTTTCATTGACCTGCTTGCTTTTAATTTCGTACACTCAGTATAACACAAGCCTAACACAAAACAATGTTTTAAGTGCTTCCTACCATGATGTGGTAGTGTTACAATATGTGATTGATTCTGTGCACCATAACCCCTTAAACATGAGAAGACAGGGAAGAAGGATGTAGTAAAGTATGGAACAACATATAAATATAGATATATGGTCATTCCATCTTGATTCAACATAACATTTTTGCGTCACCATTTTTGATTTTCATGAAACTTGACATATTATCTACAGCTACTTTCTAGCACTCAGAAATATTTCTATTTTTTTTTTACCCTTTATATATAGGTATAAATGAAACAATAACAGTTTTAAGGTCACAGGCAAATTACAAACAAGACGTACGACCCAGTTTAAGTAACGAGCCAGGATGCTGGGATGATGAGCAGTCCTTGTACTGGTCCACTGGACACAGACCCCTATTGTAAAAACATGAAATATTTTTATAATTTCTTCCTTTTTTTCTGCACTATAAAACATGACAGCAAATATAATTATAAGGCACCATGTCCTTCGATTATATGCTACCAGAATTAAAAAATAATGAAGCATTAAGTTAACTATAACACATAACCGGCTTAGTTCATATGTTTTTTTGTGGGTGGATGCATGAGTTATATACCATAATTATTTACCTGTCTTTGATGAGTTCATTTGATGGAAAGGATTTTGTGGATGCAGAATAACAGAACAGCTAGCATGTTATGTATCCAGCAAAGAATGTTAACTCAATTAATGAATTAGAGTCAATGCTGGGAAATGCACTTTTCAAAACTTGTTCCGCTTACAGTACCACCTCCGTGCTACAGCTGTAGCAAAATAATGACAGCAGGAACAGCCAATAACAACACAAATAATAATTTTATACAAGACAAATAAAAAATTAATACTTAGCTTGTATTTGAAAACCATTCAGCAAAATTGACAGCTGGTTCTTCCAGTAAACCCCAAAAGGATATTGACAAGGTAAAGGGAGTTTTCCTCTAAGAGCAGGTAGTTCCCCATGGGTTTTCACATAATTGTCAATGCATGTCAGAATAGGTGTGGGGTCTCGAAGATTAGGGTGGTTCAATATGTCTGTTGGTTCAGAGGTTGTGGGTCTCTAAGCCAAAAAGTGGTAACCCTTTTTATATAGCAAGAAAATATCTGGACACTTTAGCAACACCAGAGATGCACAGTCTCTCTGGCGTGACATCCAAACCCTCACTAGTTACAAACCAAACCCCCACAGACCTGTGAAGGTGACATCACACTGCTTAACTGCCTAAATGACTTCTTTGGCCGGTTCAAGACACAAAATTATCACACCAGCATAGAAAACCATTCCCCTCCTGGGTGAGCAGGCCATATGTCTGGCCCCAGCCAGCGTGAAGAGAACCCCCTCTAGGATCAACCCACAGCAGGCAGTCAGACCAGACAACATACCTGGTCGTGCTTTGAAGGATTGTGCTGAGGAGCTCAAGGATGTCCTTGCTGACTTCTTCAAAATCTCCCTGGACCAAGCTTTTGTTCCCACATGTTTAAAAGTCACAACCATAATTCCTGTCCCTAAGAAGCCCCTCCCATCTAGCTATAATAACTATCGGCCTGTAGCACTGACTTCCACCATCATGAAATGCTTTGTGCGGCTGGTTATGCAGAGCATTAAGTCCATTCTTCCCCCCTCCCATGACCGATTTCAGTTTGTATACAGGTCAAACAGGTCCATAGAGGATACCATTTCTGCTGCTCTCCATCCAGCCCTCACCCACCTGGACTCAAAGAACTCTTATGTGCGAATGTTGTTCTTAGATTTTAGTTCAGCATTCAACACAATCATTCCCCAGCAGCAAATACAAAAACTCAGCCATTTGGGACTGAAGACCTCTCTCTGCAACTGGGTGTTGGACTTTCTTACGGGGAGGCTACAAAATGTGCGGGTTGGCAATAACACCTCTAAGACACCATCACGTTGAGTACAGGGGCCCCACAAGGGTATGTGTTCAGCCCTTTGCTCTTTACCCTGCAGACCCACGACTGTGTACCTATCTACAGTTCCAATCACATTCTCAAGTTTGCGGACAATACGACCTTGGTCGGCCGCATCACTAACAATAATGAAGTCAACTACAGGAACGAGGTGAGCCAGCTGGTCCAGTGGTGTAAAGACAACAATCTCTTCCTGAACTTGGGAAAGACCAAAGAGATTGTGGTCGATTTCAGGAGAGGTCATTCACAGCACCCCCCCACTGACCATCAACGGTGTAGCTGTGGAAGGGGTGAGTAGCACCAAGTTCCTGAGGACGTACATCTCCGAGGACCTCTCCTGGTTAGATAACACCACATCACTTGCCAAGAAAGCTCAAACCCACCTCTACTTCCTATGCAAACTGAGGAGAGCACAAGTTACCCCCTCCATCATGTGCTCTTTCTATCGGGGCACAATCGAGAGCATCCTCACCAGCTGCATCCCTGTGTGGTATGGAGGCTGCACTACCTCCTGTAGTAAGATCATTGGTGCCCCACTGCCCTCCCTCAAGGACATTTTCTACACCCGTCTCACCTGTAGAGCCATCAGCATTGCTGGTGACTCTTCCCACCCCTTACACTCCCTTTTTAGCCTCCTCCCCTCAGGGAAAGGGTACCGGAACCTCCAGGTCCACTCCACAAGACTGTTTAACAGCTTCATCCACCAAGCTGTCAGGATGCTGAACTCTGTCCACTATCTTCACCCCTTGCCCCCTGCCCCTGGACCGTAACAAGAGTCACTATCTACCAAGTACCCTACCTCAGCTGATATTATATAAAGGCTCAATATTACATCTGCTGCTAACTGTCTGTCTTTTTGTACATCTCATAAGTTACTCTATAATGCACCTTCTCATTTTTTACTGTAATTGGCTTTTGCACTATTGACTATTGCACATTGTATGCAGGTCTACTTTATAAGTTCTAATGTTATTTATCTTATATGTTATACTTTTATACTTTTTTAATATTTTATTGTATTATGAAGATGAGAGAGGAACAGTATTTTGATTCTCCTGTATGTTCTGCATATATAGTGAATTGACAATAAAAGGCTGTTTGATTTGATTTGATATACATTTAGTAAAGTATACAAATTAGTATTCAACTATGAACCTCTCTCTCCTTTTGTCAGAAATCTCTGGGGAAAAAAAGAATTTGCTCATCATTTTTTCTGGAAGAGTTTTCTCACAGACTGATACAGATAGTATAGATAGTGAAAACAAAAAGCAAACAATAATAATCATCATCATCGACCCAATTGGATAGCTATCTACCTACAGTGGTCTGTGCTTCATGAGCTTGGCCTCCCTGTGTCTAATCACTGGTATAATCACAAGTGTGAAAAGATTTTCAAGACGGGAAATGCCACTATTATGTACAATATGGTTGTGAACACCAATCATACCCTTGGAGCCAATCGAAAAGACATCTTTTTCCATGGCAGAAGCAGGACGCAATGTCTCCTGAACTCTTGATGAATGCATCTGAAGTAAGTTCCACCTAGGAGCAGAAGACCCTCAGAACTGCCCACATACTTTGTAAAGTCCTGACCATCAGACAATGAGACCCAGTGCGTTTTCAGTAAAAAGCAACCAGCACAAACTGACGACAAAATAGATAAGACAGAAGAAGATGATGAAAAACAATATATATATATACTGCATTTGAAAGGAAATTTTTATATAAACATCTTAAGCTTACTGAATACACAGACAATACTGATGAATTGATTGACGATTGAACCTTAATGCTGATTGCATATGATAATTTAGAATTATCTCCAGACAAACATTGCAAAAGACGGAGAAATAGCATGTTAAATTAGTTCCCTGTTTTTGAGTATTATAGAAAGAGGAACTGATGGTGCAGGACCATGACGCAATGAGACGTACTGCTGCCTCAGAGCTCTAGAGACCTGTGATTCCCATCAGGGCACATTGTACTTGTGCCTTTGTGAATTTTCTCCTGGTATTTCTTTTACCTTGCATATTACAAACATATGCACTCAAAGTGTCAGTTCTAACATGGCCTGGAATAAGAGAATGTGAGCATGTGTAAGTGTACCCTTTGATAGACTGAAGACCTGTGTAAGTCTTTGACATGCTCTGTGCCCAACTCTACATATTCTACTCTCTGATCATCTTTCCTTTGTTACTCTAGTTTGCTTTGTCACTGTTTTTATCCTTGTATCCTAAAATAATAATCACTACTTGACCTAATGAAGTTCAAATAAAGCATACCAAATTAATATTAAATCTTATATATTGATGTAAAATACAATGCTCTCTTAAAGATCCATCCTCTTGGGTTTTGAATGTTCCTCCCTGGCTATTTGTCTATGTGAAGTATTCTTGTTCTGCACGGGCTGTTCTCCCACATTCCAAAGATGTGTGTCTTTGGCTGATTGGCTACTTAATTTATCATTTAACAAATGGATGTTCACATGAATAAAAGGCCCTGCTAATGTTGGGTACCTTGTCCAAAGTTGGTTCCTGCCTTGCACCTGATGCTTCCTAAATAGTCTTTGGCCTCCCTATTACTCTGAACTGGATTGAACTGGTTTTAGAATGTTATGTCATGTTATTCACTAAACAGAAACTGCAGAGGTGGGCTAAAGATATGATCAGCACACAGTATGGCCAACAGGAGGAAGTTGCCTTTACAGGATCTTCATTCATTAAACCATACTGAGTCATCCACATTGGAACCTATGCTGGAACATCCATCCATCCATTATCGAACCCGCTATATCCTAACTACAGGGTCACGGGGGTCTTCTGGAGCCAATCCCAGCCAACACAGCCCGCAAACCCCAGGCAGAGCGCCACCCACCACAGGGTGCGCACACACACACACACACACACACACACACCCACCCACACACCAAGCACACACTAGGGACGATTTAGAATCGCCAGTGCACCTAACCCTGCATGTCTTTGGATTGTGGGAGGAAACCCACACAGACACGGGGAGAATATGCAAACTCCACGCAGGGAGGACCCGGGAAGCAAACCCGGGTCTACTAACTGTGAGGCTGAAGCGCTACCCACTGAACCACCAACCCTGGGCAAATGCCAGTCCGTGACACATGACACACACACACACCTACCACATTTGACTATATAGATGTCTAGATGCATGAATTAGTACTGAAAAACTGAAAAACCTGGCATGCTTATGGCTAAACACTATTTCTGTCTCTTTATTTATTGGCCAGTAGATGGCCTCATAGCACTGTGTAAATCAGCAACCTGCTCCATGTCTAAGCTTGACACTGATCTTGGGGGTTTTCATTAGGTGACATTTTCAGCTGCAACATGTTATGCAAGGGCATTAATTATGGATGTTTCCCCTTTGCAAATATGGTTAAAAAGATGAATGGGCTCACGTGCAGCATGTTTTTAACAGATCTTTGAAATAAGTTATGCAAAACACAATGCTGACTTGATGCAGAACTACAACTGAAAACTCCCTTGCCATATTTCTGTTAATTTTTGAAAATGCACTTAATTTTATAGTTAAAATAGAAAGGATCTAATTTTACTTCGGTTATTTTTAAATGGAAGATCCCTGCTTCATTTATAAGTTTCATGGCTTCCTTAAAGGTATGCCTTTCTAAATCTATTTCCTTATAGAAAATAATAGTCTGAATAATGAACACTTGCTGAATGTGCCTGCTGAATCAGTGAAAAAGAAAAGAGACACACAGACTGGGTTAAGTAAAATACAGGAATTTTTAAGTCAGTTGTAATATTAAAGTTCACCCTTTTGCAGTTTTATTATTGTTATTATTTCTACCTTTTTTCCTTTACAGTTTGTCCTAATACATTTTAATGTAGAAGAATTCCCAAAAATGTAACTGATAATTTTTCAAGTGTTCTTTTTTTATTCATGTTTTCATCCGTTCATCGTCTCATCCCCTTGATCAGTTCACAGACTGAGCACAGGAATATGCATGGGCAGAAGCTGATCCTAAAATGAGTCACCATGTTTTGTTTTTTATTTCTGTGTTTCAGTGTGTTGTTTGCAAACTGAACTGGCTTTTTGGATGTTCTGCCAAGTCACATTGAAGAAATCTTGTGTATGGGTAGGAGACAAAGTAGGTAGAATAAGTAGCCCACCCCAACTGTCATATTCGGCACAAAATGCTTGTGTTTTCTCAATAGCTTTAAAAGTGTTTATGCTTATTGTGCCAGCAGTCATAAGTGAGACAAGTTAATGATTAAGAAGTCGAGAAGAAATTATGCATGTCTACTATATAATACAACACTATGGCCTGTGTATGCCCAGTCCCTCTGAGCAATCTAATTGGTAAGTTTGGCATTGGTGACGTAAAAAAAAAAAAATCAGGAGTGGTCTCCCCTAGACTTTCTTGTATACTCAGATATGGGGATGGATATTTGAGGATTAAACTGCAAGACAATGATTATATTTTTATATTATGTACATTAAAGAACCATCAACAGCAAATCAAATCAAATTAATAATATATTGAACAATTATTATAAAAGTAAAGTTGAATAAATCGGACTCTGCAACTGCATGAAAAAAGGTAAAGTACCACTTCCGGTTAGCGGAAATAGCCCAAAAGTTGATAGAAATCTATGTTTTGTACCTTATATTTGTGTGCAAAATTTGGTTGCATACATTGGATACCATTGAAACTCAGGACACTGAATGGATGAAGCAGCAGTGGTAACCAATGTGCCATCATGCAGACCTATATATATCTATACACTATATTTAGACATCTTTTCACTATTTAGTTATTACATTTAAAGCAAAGACCTGTTTCTATTTTGCTGTAAATATTTGTCAAATATTAAAATGCAAATATATGGATTGTTAAAGTTGATAAAAAAACATAAATCAGTGTACGGATTATTCAAAAATGAGGATGAGATGTTTTACATAATCTGAAATTATTTTTTTCTTTGTCTATAATGTGTTTGAGTATTGTAATATTTCAGGTAAGAACATGAAAAGTTCTTATCTGAAATATTCTGATATTTAAGCTCTCACCTGTGATTTGCATATAACAACTACTAAAATATTAGGGATCTTAACTTAAAAAGCCATTTTGAGAATGGCTTTTAACTAGGAAAACCATACTTATTTATGTTATATTTTCTGACCGCAGAAACCATCATTCATCCAATCTAGGCCTGCAAATTAATGCATGATGGGGGATACTGATAAAAAGTTGGGCAAATCTAACCAAGAAGGTGCAAGGTAACAGCACTAATCACTATACAGTGTGAAATAAATCAAGTAAACATGTATGGCAAGCTCAACTAAAATTTAGAGGTTTCATAAAATAGATTTTAAGATGTCCTATAATGCATTTTAAATGTTGTTTTTTCTGATATCTGAAATGTATTTTAAGATATGTGACATCCTGGTCACTTGTAATTGAATTCTAAGACCTCTCAAATGCATTTCAAGACATATTGATAGAACTTCCAGCACCTTTTGAGATACCTTAAACATGTACCTCCTGGGGAAAAAAATCTGTTTTCAGTGGGAATTCCAGTCATTTTATGATGCCTTAAAACACATTTGAGAAACTGTATCTTAAATTGCACAGAAAGTTATATTTATCTCATCTTATCTCATTCAGGCATCACACAGGGCCAGGTTTGGCACCAGCAATGAACCTATCCTGTGCATCCTTAGGGAAATGGGGTGAAAATGAGAGTGTCCCTCTTCACGTCTCTGTCCTCTGCTTCATGTTCCTATATGAATAGTACTGTTAGCAACACAACCACCTCAGAGTGTGCTCAGACCTTGCAGAAGGGCTGTTCCTCAAAGTCTTTAGCAAATTAAATCACTCCAAGTTTAAAAAAATGAAGTCAAGGATAATTTAAAACATGCCTTTTTACTAGATAGAAATTATATGTAATATATTTATTGCTGTTTTTCAATGTGTTTACTTATATATTTAATTTCTGTACTGTGCTTTTGTGTTTTGAAAGGCTTATTATAAATAACGTATTCTTGTTACCAAGAGGAAAATCTATGAAGGCACAGGGAGAATGTGTATACTCCCTTGGACAAAATTTTGAGAGTGGGAATCAAACTTTCCCTGGCACCCTGTTATTTTAAGTTATCAGAATCCATCTGCCCTATCTTAAAATGGTTTTGTTGTTCTTTCCAGATATCTCAAAATGTATTAAAGATATCATAAAATAAACTCCAGACATCTTGACATTCCTTCCCATCCAAGATGTCTAAAAAGCAATTTAGATATTTTAAAGTAATTTCATAATATCCTAAAATAGGTTTCTTACCCGTTTGAGACATCTTGAAATGTACTTCAGGGTATTTGCAACAAAAACATGGGGAGTTGGCTGGAAACTTGTTAAAGGCAGATTTTGTATAAATCTCAGATTTTCTTTTCACAAAAAAACATAGACACATGGAATAAATGATCAAGTACCGTGGTGGACAGTCTACACTCTTAAAAATAAAGGTGCCAGAGTGATTCTTCAGAGAGCGATGCCAGAGCTTGCAAAAGACCCATCCACATGAAGGAGCCAGAAAAAAACTTTATTCATTTAGATCTATAATCTGCTCCATACAGTAAATCTTCTTCTTTTGGCTGCTCACGTTAGGGGTTGGCACAGCGGATCATCTTCTTCCATATCTTTCTGTCCTCTGCATCTTGTTGATCTTGTTGATCTTGCTACACCCATCATCTACATGTCCTCTCTCACCACATCCATAAACCTTCTCTTAGGCCTTCCTCTTTTCCTCTTCCCTGGCAGCTCTATCCTTATCATCCTTCTCCCAATATACCCAGCATCTCTCCTCTGCAATGTCCAAACCAACGCAATCTTGCCTCTCTGACTTTGTCTCCCAACTGTCCAACCTGAGCTGACCCTCTAATGTACTCATTTCTAATCCTATCCATCCTCGTCACATCCAGTGCAAATCTTAGCATCTTTAACTCTGCCACCTCCAGCTCTGTCTCCTGTTTTCTGGTCAGTGCCACCGTCTCCAACCCATAAAACATAGCTGGTCTCACTACCGTCCTGTAGACCTTCCCTTTCACTCTTGCTGATACCCGTCTGTCACAAATCACTCCTGACACTCTTCTCCACCCATTCCACCCTGCCTGCACTGTCTTTTTCACCTCTCTTCCACAATCCCCATTACTCTGTACTGTTGATCCCAAGTATTTAAATTCATTCACCTTCACCAACTCTACTCCCTGCATCCTCACCATTCCACTGACCTCCCTCTCATTTACACACACGTATTCTGTCTTGTTCCTACTGACCTTCATTCCTCTCCTCTCTAGAGCATATCTCCACCTCTCCAGGGTCTCCTTAACCTGATCCCTACTATTGCTACAGATTACAATGTCATCAGCAAACATCATAGTCCACGGGGACTCCTGTCTAATCTCGTCTGTCAAGCTGTCCATCACCATTGCAAATAAGAAAGGGCTCAGAGCCGATCCCTGATATAATCCCACCTCCACCTTGAATGCATCCGTCACTCCTACCGCAGACCTCACCACTGTCACACTTCCCTCGTACATATCCTGTTTCCTTTTCCTCCTTCCTCTTTCCAAATGTCACACCAAGCACCCTTCTTGCTGTCACCCTTACTACATCTGCTGTAGTTTCCCAGCTGTCTGGTAACTCTTCGCTGCCATCCAGTGCTTGTCTCACCTCCTCCCTAAACTCAACCTTGCAGTCTTCCTTTTTCAATTTCCACCATTTGATCCTTGACTCTGCCCTCATTCTCTTCCTCTTCTTGATCTCCAACGTCATCCTACAGACCACCATCCTATGCTGCTTAACTACACTTTCCCCTGCCACCACTCACTTTGCAGTCTTCAATCTCCTTCAAATCAACTCTTCTTTATAGGATGTAATCTACCTGTGTGCATCTTCCTCCACTCTTGTATGTAACCCTATGTTCCTCCCTCTTCTTAAAATACATATTCACCACATCCATGTCCATCCTTTTGGCAAAATCCACTATTCTCTGACCTTCTTCATTCCTCTCCTTGACACCATACCTACCCATCACCTTCTTGCCTCCACTGTTCCCTTCACCAACATGCCCATTGAAATCTGCTCCAATCACCACTTTCTGTCCCTTGGGTACACTGTTCATCACTTCATCCAACTCACTCCAAAAATCTTCTTTCTCACCCATTGCACACCCAACTTGTGGTGCATATGCACTAACAACATTCATTATCACACCTCCAATTTCCAGCTTCATAATCATTACTCTGCCTGACACTCTTTTCACCTCTAAAACACTCTTGACATACTGTTCCCTCAGAATAATACCTACCCCATTACTCCTCCCATCCATACCATGACAGAACAATTTGAATCCACTTCCGATCCACCTGGCCTTACTCCCCTTCCATTTAATCTCTTGCACGCACAATATATCAACCTTCCTTCTCTCCATCATATCTGCTAACTCTCTCCCCTTACCAGTCATACTGCCAACATTCAAAGCTCCTACCCTCAGTTCAACTCTCTTTACTTTCCACCTCTCCTTCTGCCTCCGGACACGTCTCCCCCCTCTTCTTCCCCTTCCCAAAAGTCCAATCCACATGAAGGTTCCAGAAAGAACCTTTATTTATTTAGGTCCATAACAGGTTCAATATAGTAAATAACCATGGGTAGAGGGTAACAGATCTGTAATATACCACAAGCTTCCTGATTTTAAAAGGACATCTTGCTGCACACAGTACTACAGGCTAAGTCCAGGTTTTCTGAATCTGTTACTGTTCTGCCAGGTAACCTACCATATATTAAAAGATTTCAGTTTTTCTACATATTAGGCAGTTTTTCAAAGTACAAAGAACCATCGTCATATATGAAAAGAACCATTCCCAAAATGAAATTGTGCTCGGTCAAGCAATGGTTCTACGAGGAACCACAAGACCAAGTAAACAAACAAAGTCTCATCATTTTTCGAGAACGGGTTACATTAGGCAGTGCCCTATGCTGTACAAACAACGCGAATGTACAAAAATGGAGCACAGAAGAGAAGGCTTTACAATAGGCTGTAATGTTGTCAGAAACGCATACTTAATTTTACATTTGCAGACAGTCTAGAACCAGTAGAGAGCACTCTGAATGCATGGTTTTTGTTACTAAAGCGTTTTGAAGAATCCACAGATGAGCATCAAAAATAAGTTTTTGTTATAGGTTTTTGTTTAGGTTTACCACATTTGCCCAGATTACCAGAAATACACCACGCGGTGTCTGTCCAATTACCAATAAAATGGGCATATATCACCTCCTTCCGTTTTAAGATGGACATTTCCAAATGATTAATGGCGTGATTAATTACTTGCCAGAAGACTTCGTTGCTGGAACTGGGTGCAGCGATTTGGAAGTCAATGCCAGTTGATTAGCTCGGAACATTTTAGAACATTCACTCCAAGGTAAAGTCCGCTGTCCTCCTCCTTGTCGGACTCTTGTTTTGAAAAACTGTTAAGTAATTCAAATCCAGGAAGGTTCAACGGAAGCTTTTCTTTACCCTGTTTGTGATTTTTGCTGAAGAGATTCGAAACTTGAGTGATACTTAAACCGTATTTTTTAATTTTCCAGAATAAAAAATCTGGATATTCGAAAAAGTGTGCTGACAAACGACTGTTAATAACATGTACTACAAAACAGCGGTTCTGTAATGGCACTTCCCTGGGTTGTATGGTTCGTTGAGCTTTGGAAATGTTCCTAATCAAAAATGCTTCCCCTATGGCATAATGGACCCTTTTGGCACATTTATTTGTAAGTGTATGAGCATGCAAGCATCTTCATAAGACGTTCTGCTCAACAGATATAATTCTAAGCAAGTAATCATATGCTTTGAAAAGTGGGAATCACAATTTTTATAACCATACAATCGAATCTTACACCTAATCTATTAGCAACTCAAAAGATCTTTTTTTCCATCACTTCGATAATAAAGGATATTTTTATTAACCTGGGTTGTTTAAGGGGAATTGAGTGTCTGTATAGTGATATGCGTAAATTACTGAGGTTTTAAATGAAACCATAATCTATTAAATTGATCTTGTTTTATTTACCCGAGTATTTAAATACAGTAGATAAAGAGCCGTATACAAATAATATATTTAAGGTCCACTAGGTGTCAGCAGACTGTTAAACACTGACGAGGCTCCTCAACAAGTTTGGAAAAAAAGAAAAAAAAATATATGATCGCAAGACATAAAGAAACTATCACAAAGAGACATAAAGAAACTATCACAAAGAATTATAATACGTCGTCTTATTACTCCATTTACGTTATTTAGGAACATTCTAATGTAAATGTTGTTTTATCTGAGTTCCGTAAAAATCCGTTTTAAAGTCCACTATACTTTTTAAAATGTTATTTTCTGTTCAGTAATTTATAATTTTTTTTTTAATGTTCAAACACCATTTCATGCATTTACCTGCCGTTGCTGATGTTATATATTGTGATAAGGTCTGATCACAGAAATATTGTTACTTGATGAAATATGTTTGACATTTCTAGGAAAACGTTTAAATGACAAGGACTCGTATTTGAGTTTACCTTTGTGATCACCTGTTTAGAGTTGACTACTAGAACAACTCAGCAGTGTCTCTTAATCAAATGTGTATTTGGTTAAAGTGATACCTCTCATCAATCGCTACATGAAATGCATATTGGATTGTGAAAAATCCTAGCTAATTCATTGTACTGGAATGCATATTCTAGAGTAGATTGCCATCTTTTCGAAATGGAATTCAAATAATTTAAGTTCTTGTTAGGCTTCTGTTCAACTACAGGAATATGTTCCTCATCGCAGAGTCTCCTGCATTAATGTTAATTACCTTTACACTAATACGAGATAGATCGATAGATATATAAGGCACTATATAACAGATAGATATGAAAGGCACTATATGATAGATAGATATGAAAAACACTATCTATCTATCTATCTATCTATCTATCTATCTATCTATCTATCTATCTATCTATCTATCTATCTATCTATCTAATAGATAGAGAGATATTTTTCAAAATATATGATGAACACTGCCGACAACTTATTACAACTGAAATACACTTAACTGGTAAAAATTGATTAAAATAACTGACGGAAAGACTAAAAAGGGCATTGATGCGTTACAGTATGATGGCGGAATCGATTTCTCTGTTTATAGAGTAAAAATATTCCATACACTCTGATTGCAACTCCATTATTAAAATGTGTACGAAATTGCCGCATACGCTCACGTTTGCTCTATCTATCTATCTATCTATCTATCTATCTATCTATCTATCTATCTATCTATCTATCTATCTATCTATCTATCTATCTATCTATCTATCTATCTATCTATCTATCTATCTATCTATCTATCTATCTGTGGAGCTAAATGTGGGTGAACTTGTAGAAACACGATCGCTTTCATAGATTGACTGAAGCGGTCATTTACCGCAGCCGATCTAACCTGTACATTTACTGAAGAAGTTCGTTTTTTCATGTGTGCAGTCCCACCGTCAAAATCCTTACTATAACAAAGCAATAATTATTTTCCAGATACACAAAAAAAAACTGCATTCAAAACGAGTAAACATGACTTATTTTTTTCTACATTAAAAGGTTACATCTGTCTTTAAGTTGCATCGCATACTGTATTTGGTTTTCTCCGTTTGAAAATGAGAGGACATTAGCTCTGTGAAAGTGTGAGTGGAACCGCAGAAAGGTTGTCATTTTCTGCTCACTGAAAGTTTATGTTCAGCCACCTATTTTGAAACGAGGAGAGCCGTTAGCTTAACGAAATTTAACATATCTTTTTAAAAAGAGTCAGATATAACAAGGCTTCGACAACTCCTTAATTTACTTGGCTTGTTGTAATATGAAATGGGCAGTCGCTAGGCATCTGCTAAGATAAAAACGTAGCTGTTTTATTTCGAGAATCTTTTCCAATCGCAACAATAATACTAAAACACAGTAGTCATAATGATTAAGTAAAACTCATTTATATTTTTTAATAAAACATCATGGAAAGGTGTGTCTAACGAGTAATGTAGAATTTAACGGATTTTCTTTTTAAAATGTGCTTTTTTTTTATAATATCTTCATCTTTGGAGGTAGAAGACATCACAGCTCATCTAAAAAAAATCTTTATTCTATATAATTCCACATTACGTCAACTTTATGTTTTGCAACTGTACAAACAAAATTAAATTTTTCATTACAGTTAAAGGTGTACTTTTTTCCTCAATAAATCTGAACCAAAAGATTTCCGATATGTGACACTCCGCAAACTGCACACGATACTGTGCCAAATAACACGTTTTATTTTTATTCGCCTGTTCTTTTTACGAGTGAGCTTCTACTGTAGTTTAAACATTTCCGGGATTTTCACCGCAAAAACGAACGGACAATAAATTATTATGATTATTATTTTTGGTTATCATTTGCCTTGATCTGCCTATCCGGACACATCGCAGGTAGCCTATATCTTACTCTCCAAATTAGCCTGCGACATTTTTCCCGAGTTCTGACTGCCGCCTAACGAAAAACGGTAACCGACTTGAGAATGTTGTAAAGCTTGATTTATAGCCTTTGATAGGACTAAACACGGCAGCTCCCCGATGGAAGAATGTTGGCTGTTCGCCTTAGTCTGAATGATTGTTGATTTTCTATGTGCCTGTTTCTAATCATGTATACCAGTGTACACACGCGCGTGCTCTCGCTATCTCTCTCTCACTCACAGCCAAAAGCACACCATTTTAAGAAGTTTATCATTGATTATAGACAGAAAACTATCATCTAATAAAAACAAACTTATTTCAGTTTCACATAGACACACGCGGGCCGTGTCCTTCGGTGGATGCACTCACGCTCACTCACTCACATCTGGACACTTGCGAGTCTTCACTCGATGTTACAGGACTCTTTACGAACCGTGGAAGTAAATTGCAGTTCGTGTCCACTGGGGGACGCTGCTCACTCATTAAAATATCTGACTGAAATTGTATTTGAAAATCTCTATCTCATTTGAAAACCTCCGAACTGTCTGTTTAAACTCTTTTTAAAAAGAGCGCAAAGTAAAAGAAATGCGATAAGTTGTAAGTTAGCTAAGGATTTACTGTAAAGCCGTGGAAGCCAGCATGCAAGATAACCGTCTGTGCGCTGTAGGTTGTCTCAGGATGGGAGGTTTACACTTCGTGTTTTTTAACTATAAGAAACCAAAACAATTCAGGCAAATTTCCGTGCAATAAATCTACAGAAGGCTGTATTTAACGAAAGAACGTAGGAACACCACTGGGTTTATGGAACGCTGCCATGTAATTAAAATCTTCCATTTTAATTACAAAAGTCGTGGTAAAATTTTAAAGTTAAAGTAAATTATACTAGACACTTTGATCCAAATCCCCCAGAATGCGCTGAATTAAATTTGAAATATGTTTTCAAATATATCCAATCTTATTCTCGGTTCTAAATACCATGCTAGGTTCTGGTCATACGAGCATTCTTATTTTTTCTGTGATCATCATAAAAAACCCTTTGCCTATGTCGTAAAGTAGCCCTATAGAGCATTGATAAATATCCCTGTTGATCACTTGATTGATTGCCTCTCTCAAAGGTCACACGGGCTTGCGGTAATTTCCTTTCGCCTAAGGCTTTCTCTTTTCACTTTTACTCTGACGCGACAGCTCGAAGTATACAAGATGTGTGCTTTTTATTTTAACCCCTAAATAACCCCGAAATAACAATATTCCATCAGCATAACTTAGGTGATCGCGCCCCCAACACACACACACACACATGCACACAACCAAACACACACATAAAAAGACCTTATTTTTATCTGATACAGTGGTTTCAGCATCCTATAATAAACGTTATCGTGCTAAACCACGGGTTCTTGAGTGTAAATTTCATGTTTCCTTTTGGACAGGATTTACATCTGACCCATAGGACAAGCTATTAATTTAGCTATACAGGCATGGGCCTTGAACCCAATTAATTTCTAATAATTACAGCCCAAGGGGGCAGACGGATCTTTCTACAACCCAGAGTGCTGCCATTTCTTGCCACCGGGGTCAGCTTATCATAATAAAGTATACATTTTGAAAGTAGTCTGCAGAACAACAAAATTACTCATGTGAATATAGACTAAGCTCTAGCCATTGAAGCTAATTGAGCCTATAGCTTTAAGCTTCAGCTGCATTCAAAGGAGTCGGGCTCTCTGTCCTGCTATCTTCCCTCCGTCCTCAAAGTTTATTTTCTAAACGCACAATTGGAGTCAAGCATTTTGCATAAACTGAGTTCTCACTGAATTACAATGATTAAATTAATCTTGCTGGTGTATGTGTGCAGGAATTGAATAGCATCATGTACAGTTCAGCACACAAAAACAATAGCAAAACAGAAACCTGATAAGAGTTTCGATGTTTTCAGATAGTCATACACTTGTTAAAGGACAATTTGTGGAAGTGCAAATTTCCTGCTGAATACAGCCTATTTAATTTTTTTGAAAGCAATAACATACACACAGTATTTACCAGTTTAACAGTGTTTAAAGATATTGGCGATGACAGGGTTATCGTATACGTATAGCAAAAGATATAAAACCCTCACCCGTTTATCGCTGCTTAATGATGGGAGTGTGGGCATTCATTTCTTGGGGTTTTCAGGTGGCATTTCAGATATGCAAGATACGAACAAATCCATGCATAAGCATGACAAAAAAAGCGGTAGAAATATTTTCAATCAAAAGAGACATTGTTACAAACATTCTCTTAATCTCGCCGCGTTGGTCTTTCAGTCACTATCTCGTTTAAATAATGATAGAACGATGCACTCTTTTTATATTTTAGATGTACTGTAATTCTAGTTTTAAAATATTTATGCACACACATTACTTTGACAAAGTCTCAAATAAATTCGAGTTTTTTGCACTTTTTCAGATCCGATAATTGCGTGATTGGATTCTTGCACTTTTTCTTGTCCGGGAAATGAATTCATGTTCATATTTTCAAAATGCACTACGGTATATTTTTCGGTTAATATGAATAGAGTTCACTGTATTTGCAAAGCAGAAGTAGTTTTGCAGCGCATTTGTAGATGGCTGTACATTAGTCGGCAAAGATAAAACCTGAGAAATGAGTAGAACAAGAGTGCATTGAAATATTAATAAACCTCAGAAGTTATGTAATCACCCAAGAAAGAGTCATAGTTGTTATCTATCTATCTATCTATCTATCTATCTATCTATCTATCTATCTATCTATCTATCTATCTATCTATCTATCTATCTATCTATCTGCCTGTCTGGCTGGCTGGCTGGCTGTCATACAGCAGTGCTTTTATCTATCTATCTATCTATCTATCTATCTATCTATCTATCTATCTATCTATCTATCTATCTATCTATCTATCTATCTATCTATCTATCTATCTATCTATCTATCTATCTATCTAATAAAGTTTCAGAACTTTCTCACGCTCCTTTTGAATAAATACAAAATGCGCGCAATAAATATGTGAGCACTATGACAATAACGTGTATATATATATCCAGTGAAAGTCTTTGGCATTTGGAGGATGCGAGAATGTAATTATACAGAGAGAGAGAGATTTTTTAACAAATTCTGAGCATGAAATTAATTCTAGAAATGTTTGCACCTCTCAGTTTTTTGTATAGTATTAAATATTATTTTATATAATTATAACGTAAATAAAAAGTTTAAATATTTGTTAATATTTGTTGTCTTAAAATGTATTGTTCGGTGTCCATATTTTTTTAAGCAATGAAGAAAGAAAAAGAGAACAGAGGATACACTCTGATAGGGCAGACAGTATTCTCGCCCTAGACCTTTTAAGAGGGTAGGGTGCCGTGTTTGGGGGGTGGGGTGGTTGGAAGAGGTTGGGGGGGGTTGGCGGGGGCTGGGGGGGGGGGGGGGGGGGGGGGGGGGGGTATGTTGCCGGGCGTTTAAACCATGCCTGTGTAAAGTTATTTTCACATACTCCGAATAGTCTTACAAAAATGTTCATTTTTCATTAAAAGCACTAATGATTACATGCAGCATTTATAATGGATCCTAATACTGGTTAATGCGTTGTGATTTAAACATACAGAGGTATGTATGGCTGCGTTTTCAGGTTATGGCATTATTATTAATATCAGTATTAATTACTGCTATCGTCTCTGGTTATTGAGTTGGTGAACTGTGGAGCGTTTAGATTTCAGAGCCAGGAGTTCTTCGCGTTACGAGGAAAAAGGGAAAAAAAAGAAATAAAGAAAGAAAAAGAAAAGAAACGATCATTCCCCGATTGTCATCTGACAAGATCAGTAATATCAAGTGATAAATCGCTCCAAACTTTTTTGGCGGCGCTGGCAGTTTAGCAGTGCGCATGTGCGAAGGTGTCCAAACTGACAATGCTGGAGAGATAGCGAGTCTGGATTGAGAAACAGAGAGAAAGAGACAGAGAAAAAAGAAAAAGGAGGAAAAGATCCAAGAAAAATCCAAACAATCCCTCGCCGAAAGACTGGCATCATGAGGTCCAAAAGCAGGGCAAGGAAACTGGCCACAAGTAGGTGCAATATACCTTTCTATGCCTTTTGCAAACTGCCATCTTGTACATGTGTATCTCTTATGTGGTATCAATGCGTTTACATCTAAATATAGCAACAACCTGTATTCTTTACATTAATGTCACCGAGGCACTGACCCTTCGTCACGACACGCACACTAACCTTACAAATGAAGCGAGGGAATTTGCATTGGAGTTGCTTTGGTTTCGCAGGTTTTGTGAGCATGAGTCCTGAGTTACTACCAGCTTCTATTTGGAAAAAAGGGAGTTGAAGAGGGAAAAGTTGAATAAAGCTTAAGGAACTTTACATAGAAGGAGCAGTGAGCACTTTTAGGTTTACATGTAGTGGGCGCTGTCGCATCAGGGTCCAGTGCGAGGACTGCGCTGTTATATGCGCGAAGGTTTTAGTCCCTCCAATGCACAGCAGACGCACAGAAAGACAGGTGGGGTGCAGCTAAGATCTCGAATGGAGTTTGTGCATTTAAATTTAAACAGGTAGACGTCGTGGATATAAAGTGAGCTAAATTTTGTGTCTTCAGTGTTTGCAACTCGGCAGTGTTAAAGCGTTTCCTATTTTCTTAACAAATGCTATATCACGCATCACGCCTTCTCTTTATACTTAGTAAGAAAAGCTTGTCGAATCGGTATGTGCTTTATTTTTGATCGCAGTCGTCCATGAACATGTTGCTTTGAGTTACTTCGTTTCGGTTTGCACGTATTTTACACACAACCGCAGTAACAAGTGGCATTTATTAGATTTAGCATGATAACATCAGTTTGATGTTATGTCACGAAGCATAATGTTAAGCGTGTTATCTGCCTTTTAAGTGGCAATCCGACATGACCAAAAGCCCTCCTGAACTCTTTCGCTTTAGGGGTTAGCATTTTACATGCTACCGCGATCTGGCCGTGCATCTGAACTGATTTAAAAGTTGTGAAAATAGAAAAAAAATCCATGATTTTACCGAAAAGCAGTGCATTCCAGTACTTTTGTGAATACTGCACGGAGTAGAAAAAAGTCGAAGTAGTTAAAATAACATATTTACGTACGGCTTTATTATATAGCATTAAAAGATAACGGTGTGCCTTATACCACTAACAAACCGTTTAAATAGGCGACAGAAAATATTTACAACACTTTTAACAAGTGTCTTTAATATTTATGTTTAGTATTTAGTTCTTTGTATGCCCCCCCCCCCCCCCCCAAAAAAAAAAACAAAAAAAAAACTCCAAGTTTGCCACTCTTTTACGCAAAGTTTCTAAAGTGATGTGAACTTGAGATTTTTAAGAGTGGCAAACAGTTGTGTTCGGATACGTGCTTTTTGGAGATAAAGAGCCTTGAACGCCTTAAAAAACACTTCTTTTTATTTACTTCTTCTCAGTGATAAAGACGCCAAATTATACATTTTACGTATTATGTTCAGATTGACGTAAATTAGGTAGAGTAAAATTCATCGCTCTTTTCATGTCTGAAACTGTTTATGTATACAAATAGAGCGTGTAAAATACTGTATCATATATATATGACTTTCAAGCCAATTCCTTTTATCTTGACCAAGTAAATGTATGTGAACTAAATACGATATGACGAATTCAAAGGTTTTTTTCTTTATAATATATTAATATTAAATCGTTTTTTGTTTGTCGTAGATCAAATATCGCTTAATATTTTCATTGTGTAGAAATGTGGCCAGGCAATTACAGGTGTAAAACTAAGTATACGATGTAATGGAAAAGAGTTCTGAGAATTTTTTTTTTTTTTTTTTTTTTGCATTTTCGGAAATATAACAGTATGCTAAAATTTACACCTGTACTGAACTATACATATTATTACAAGATAGACATGCTGTTTATTTTTTATAGTTTAGGATAAAAATGACATTTGTTTAACTGAAAGATTGTTAAGCAAACAGTTTAGAATTAAAATAGCGGGTTCATATTTACTAAAAGTATTTAGGAATAAATAATTGCGTTGGTGGAAGACCGCTTTTTGCAAACTATTTCTGAATTTTTATACGTATTAAATGGTAAGTAACTTGTTTAAGCCCTTCAATGAAACCATTTATTGAATTATGAATATTATAACATGAATAAGTAATACAAATTAAAAAAAATACCATTGCATAAAGAGCTGCACTGAATATTTTTAAATGAAAAAGATTAATATCCTGATGTTAATTGAACCGTAAATTTAAATGTTTCTTTTAAGAACTAACCGATAAGTTTAAAACATCGCAAAAAGCAGACGGTCTTACGACCTTTTTTGCTGATTTCAGGTAAAATATGAAGAATGCTTCTGTAAATTGACTATTATACTATATAGTATATTATTATATGGTTTGTTACTTTTTATTTTTCTTCTGATGTGAAATCGGCGTTTAACCGTTTCATTTATGTATTTGAATACAGAACACATCACTTTAGCTTGGCCTGTACAAGACGTTTACAGTTTAATTTTCGAGAGAAAAACGTGAAAATTATTGACATAAATTTACTTTATCTTGATAACCTTATTTGTTGAAACTTGTTAATTATGTACATGGTGAAAGAGTCAGAATGGGACAAATACAGTATCTGCACGTTTGCTGTTAAAATAGTAATAGCTGTAAAAGACTCACCACAGCTTCCCTTAGCAAACCTTTTATCTATCTATCTATCTATCTATCTATCTATCTATCTATCTATCTATCTATCTATCTATCTATCTATCTATCTATCTATCTATCTATCTATCTATCTATCTATCTATCTATCTATCTATCTATCTATCTGTAATAGAGTACTTTTTTTGTCTGTAGTTTATATAGTTACTTTTCTATCTATCTATCTATCTATCTATCTATCTATCTATCTATCTATCTATCTATCTATCTATCTATCTATCTATCTATCTATCTATCTATCTATCTATCTATCTATCTATCTATCTATCTATCTATCTATCTATCTATCTATCCCAGTAGACATTCTTTTATGAAAACACGTGTTGGGCACAACTTACTCCCATGTTGTTTATCTCAGTTTCAGTTCTTCAGTTGGTGATTTGCAGGTTATAGTTTGTATTTCTTGTAAAACATACTTTTTTTCAGAATACAACATACAAATTCCATAATGCATTTTAAATATCAAATTAGGGGCCATTATGTGAGAAAAATGCTATGGCAGTGATTTTCCACAATAATTGTTTTCCTCAACTTATTGAAAAAAAACCACGGAGAGTACAATTTTCAAATACTGAACCGGGGAATAAAGTTAGAAGTTTCTGATTCCCTCCTCCAGTCCACCTTCTAAAGCCCCTCATTCTCAAGAAAAAATCCTGAGTGATAGATCCCGATTTTTATAATCCTCTTATGCATTTGGAGCTGTGTGCATGCTCGTTTTTGACAACAAAGGATAATTTGAAGCACATTTAGGGATTATTATTTACTGAAGATGTAAACTAATGATTTCTACCTATTAAGTCAGGGGGAGAGAATGCACAAAATTCCTTGTCTGCTGGAATTCTCCGGAGAACCCATTGAAGCTGGCTTCTGGCCAGTTCTGTACAATGTCAACATTGAATATTTGAATTCCCAGACTCCATTTAACAACTTTCTAAATAAATAAACTCATTGTGTCTGTGTTTGAAATGATTGCATGGCCCACCTTTCAACGCAGAATATCTGCTTGTTACACTTTTTTTGTGTTAACCTATGTAATGTTCTGCTTTTAGTTGCTGTTTATAGTACTTGACTTGATGAGTAAAATTGGTTTTCACTGACTGGAAAAAAGAAAAAAGATATATGCGAGCCATGTTAATAACTTATTACTGTGAGATGAAACCAAAGTTAAACTGCGTAAGTGAGTTTGGTATAAATCATTTCTCTGAGGAGGTCTTTCTGTTTGTGTGCCATTCTGTTTTTAGTGCAGCAGACATATTCCATCATTCTTTCTGCTATACCTCTTTGAAACTCTAGGGACAGTTTTGCAATTACTGCCATAAATAGGCATTCACAGTGTTCATCTTGCTCGCAAATATTTTTCATAGGCACAAAGAACAACATTTTGCATATCTTCATAGTCAGCAACAGAAATCTATCCAAGTTCCTGAAAGAGTGTTGCTGACTGTTGTCAGTTACACAAACATATTCTACACATGTCAGAGGGCTGTGGTTTATTTATCTTACATTTCAGTTTAAAAGTCAGCAGTGGCCCACAAGTATGTAAAGTGGACACTAAGATTAACCGGAAGTACTTCTTCTTTTGTCACAGTGGACATGGTGCATAGCATGAGACTTGGCAAGTGACAGTGTGGGAACAGTCTTAGATATGCTGTTGAAATGAGGGCTTAAAACATCAGAAAGGTGATGGCTGTGAGTGCTTCCAAGATGTAACCTCCTAATCTAAATCGGAGACCGTTAGCTCTTACAGTTAATGCAGTTTCTTGACTGTTTGCATAGTAGATGTGTTACTTGTAAAAGCATTTGGCATTATTTTATACAGGAATGGAATAACTTTCATAATTCAGTATTCATGGAGTACTTATAACCTTGCATTACAGTACCAGTGTTTTCAAACTAAACAACTAATGATTGCAAATGTCATACAGAACCACAATTAAAGGCTTCGTCCCCCCCTTTGGCTGAACTTTGTGTATTTTTCATGTGGAAAAGTGAATGAAATTAAATTTTGAGAACTGAAGACTCACAGTTCATCTAAAAAGTGAAGCTTAAGTTTCAATGTTAAGCACTTCTTTAGTCTTTGGATGCCTTGAGTTAAAATAAACTAAAACAGCTACTGTAATGAAAGTAAAGCTCCACTTTGTCTTTATGGAATCAACTTATTTAAAGCTATTTTTATAAAGACGTTCACCCCCTTTATGACTGTTAGGATGGATCTCTCCTATTCATCCTTCTATACCCGGCTTGCACAGAAAAAAAAATCAATGTAAAAAGAAAGGATTAATGTCCAGACTTTTTTATTCATAATATATAAAGTCACACCTGAATATGGGATCATTTTAATTGTTAGTTCAAAGATGTCCAAGCAGTGCTTTTCTTTGTGTATATTTCCAACATCTGTCACAAGATCATTCTCTAGGAATATATCTACATTGTTTAATGGGCCATGCATCATCTGTTTGTCTGTCATAGTTCATTATCAGTCACATTCAAAGGGGTTAATAGATTTGGCAATTTCAAAGGTTAGACATGTAAGGGCTAGAGCTAACAATATTTAAAAGGCATTGTTTCAGAGACAAAAAGAGAAAAGCAATCATCTTTGTTGTGTTCGGCAGCATAAATATTATATTTGTTTCTATTTCAAGTTCAGGGATTTGTGCTACATTGGGGGGCTCGTGCTCGGAAGCTAGCTGATACAAACAGTATATTGAATTTATTAACTGAATATGAAATCATCATTAAGCAGAATCTAATTTGAAATATTATAGAAAAAAGTCCACTATGTTTTAATTGCTCTTTTTCACAAAATGTGGTGTGCATTTCCATGCGTAGACCTTTATGCTGCCTTTGCAGAACACTTTTGAAGTCTTCATAAATTTTACAAAGAACAAGGATTGTTTAGTTTTAGCAGAACACCTCTCGCCTTGTCATTTGGCTAAGCGAGTTTCTGCACATTATCCACTTGCACCTCTTAATTCAAGAGATTCATTTAAAGCAACGCATAATTACAAATGTGACAGTGTCTTCGTGCTTATTTGGCAAAGCTCTCTGTCTCTCTCTCAGTTTATATAACTACTATATGTCACCTCAGGCCTGCAACAGAAAGAGCCATTTCAGGCACTGGATGTTAGCAAATATAGTATAATGTTTAGGACTTTCGTTAGCACAATTTAAACTAGGAAGGGCCAAAACCTTTGCTGTATGTAATTTAACTTATGTTTGTAATACATCTTAGAATTGAATATATGTGTTGTAATATATGGGTAGTAATATAACGTTTTCTGCTCAACTGTGTGTGTTCATATATAGTGATTCATTTTCAGAGATGATAATGTATAATTATATAAATACATTCATATTAAAACATGCATATAGTGCAAAATAAACCTTTCACATCTTATAAAATTACAAAAGCAATTGAAAAGTAATGAGACTTACATAATCATGTTTTAATATGTATTTATACGCACACACACACACACAAATGAGCAGATACATACATACAGTACATATATATATATATATATTTTTTTTATAGGTATATAAGCAGCATAATGGGGTATTGATGCTATTCTTAAATGGTGCCCCTAATATTGCATTGAGATGTTTCAGAAATTATCTCGGTTTTCATGTTTCCTTTTTATTCTTTGGCAATACAAAATTTATTCTGGAGATAGATTAAACAGTTGAAAGAAGTTGTAAGAGAGAGTATAAGACAATATTTAAACATCTATCCCTAAAAACATTAATAAAATAAAAAAAAGAACAGTTTTGATTGGCTTTCTGAAAATAACAACAGGCAATATGTGGTTGGAACAACTTTCCATAACACAATAGCTGTCATTGATATAGGTCGGTCTCGGCAGAGCCATTGGTCCAGTGGTGACATTGATGGGCACAGTCTTTTCTTCCTTTACAGACATTGACTCTCATCCATCATGTGAATGGCCCCCTGTGGCCCGTGGAGATTTACATCCAGACACTTTTGTGGCATCTCCTACTTCTTTTTATTTCTCATATCAGTCTCAAAACGTCTAGTAAGTGTTTGGATGTATTCAGGTGTTTGCTGTCCATTGAGGTTTTTATTGTTAGTTTATAATATCTTAAATGTGTGATCTGGGTCATCTTTTACGTTGTAATAAGTGTGATTCATCCTCATCATTTTAGTTTATTTGATGTTCATTGTAAACTTTTCCATGCATGTGCTATGTTTGAATTGCTCCTCCTAACATGATCACTCTAAAGTAAAGGTTTTCCACTTTTCATGAAGTCACTCAAGTATACAATAATTTGGTAACAGATTTCAAACTCATGTTTCAGTACATATTGGCTTGTGCTCTCCAAGCAAAAATAGATGAAATGTTAAGTGAGACGGGCTTTAAAAAGACAATTGTTTTCTTTTAAAGATGGCCTCTTCCCTGCCCACCCAAGTTTAACTCCATTATAACAAACTAAAGAGACCTTCCACAGTGCTTGTGCAGTGTAAAAGCATAAAACAAAATAATGAAAACTCAATCATGTGTCCACAGGGTTAATAATAAAAACACTTTTGATATCTCAGCTAATTGTAACCCTTTGATATGAATAAAGAGAGCATCCACGTTTATAACAGTGGATATGTGAATATATTTTCTTTCATTTGACCCCTAACACTTTGGTGCCTGAGCATTTCTGAAGATTTGTTCCTAGCCTGCTTTTAGTGTGTCGTGGACTTCTGGTTGGTGAATTTCTCCTCTCCACAAAGCCTGAATAAGTAAAGAGGCTGTCTTAGAGGATGGCATATCATCCTTTAAATACTCCAGAACAAATCAACTAAGAAGAGAAATAAGTAATGCATGCTATTGTTCATGAAAGAAAATTAAACAAATCAAACTGTTATGTTAAGTATCTTCTTATAGACCAGTTAAGGACTGCTGCCTCAACCCAGAAATCCCAATATATGCTGTCAGTGTCACACAATTAGGAAATTGGTGCTGAATTCCAACCATAGGTTTCCATTTAAGCTGGACCTCTTTGGTGAAATATGGTATGTAGACACAAAGCAAACATTCTCAAGTTCTAGTTCACCATTGAGGAAAACACTCACAATGTGAAATGCCATCAAGTTTGTCCATGGATTTTTATTAGTTATTCTGAAGCTGCTGCATCTTTGGCAAGTGTACTGTCTTACTAGGTCTCAAAACATATCACTCACCAGTATTTTATAAAAACATCCACTCTGCCAGTCATCATCAATATAAATGGTGGAGGTCATTAGGGACCTCTCTCGGTGTCTCAAGGCCCCATATTTTTTTGTTCAAGCTTGAAAGCAGGCCTCATCCCTGTTCATGTCACAGTCAACTTCTCATTTAGGTTAATTTGCAGTTTAACTGGATTTTAATTACTGTGCACTGGCAACCCATGCTTTGAGCCCAATAACCTACTGTAAATATGAAGGAGTGTGGTATGGAAGTGAATTGATAAGCTCACAGATTGTCCTGTCATATTATGTATAATCGACATTTATAACTTCGTTCCAAATAATGTTAGAAATAATGTAACATAACATTATCAAATCTCCTTACAAGAATGCTCATGTGTACCTTTAAACTGCTATATTACATCTAGGACATAACAGTATCAGAAACTAGGTAAGTTCAGAGATGTGAAACTCAAAAACATGCAGTTAGTTCTCCACTGTGACATACTGAAGAAAATCATTATGTGCTGTCAGTCGGATGCTTATTCAGCAGAAGTAAATTCTACAGTTGATTGTGATGCTATCAGGATCATCAAGTAGGAAATTACTGCACAGTGCATCCTCTGGGTATTTTAAAAAGTACAATTTTATTATTGATTGTTTAATTTTTATGAATAATTCAAGTTTTTTTGTTGTGTCATTGTGAGACTATTTTTTCTATGCTGTTGTTTTCTGATGGCCTCTGCCATCTTGTTGTTAGCAACAACCTCAGGTTGCTACCACATAATCTTATGGCAACATGTGTGTTACATCGTCACGCTGCCTTTGTGTAGGAAGGTGACTCACTTTTTTTCTGTTATGCATGGGACTTCATTTTTTCCCTAAAGCTGAAATATTAATCTTTTTTTAACACCCAAGAAATCAAATTCTGAAATCAGAATTTTGCTTAGAGCTTTGGTTCAGAAGTTATATATGTTTTACCTTCTTTTTCCGATACCCTTTTTTATGGGGATTGCGTTGCTATTTGGTGGGTTGCAGCATCATTTTCCATGGGCATGTTCCATGAAGCTTTGGGGCCACGCCACTTGAGATGTCATCAACGCTCCAGTATAAAGATCACTGTAAAATATTCATTTGCATCTGAGAATGAAGCAGACTTAGTGTACTACTTTCTTTGAACTTTGATTTCTGTTATTTTAAAACAAAACTCTGCCTTGTGACTATGATTTTTGGTTTACAAATTGACTTTGATGTTTCTCCCTTTTTAACTTTTGATGTTGACTCTTGCTTTTGCCCTTTGACACAAGTCTATCTCCTGATTCTTACTCTCTAATTTTTGGACTGCCTGCCCGTTCTACAGTCAGAACACCAGTGTTGAAGGGAGCTAAAAAGTAACTCCAGAAAGGTCAAGTGTTAGGATCTCTGTTTTGTGTTTTTAGACTTAATTTCTGGTTTTGTGTTTGTTTTCACTATTGATCTCCCAAACTGACAACCTGTTGCCTGTCATACAGCCTTGTTTCTACCTCTATCAATGGGTGCTGCTCTTTTTCATTCAATTTTTAACCATTCTGTATGTTCAGCCATATGCTGTGTCCATAATGTACATAGGCCTTGTTTTACAAGAGAATAATAGTAGAATATGGTTAATAAAAATATTTGAAAACTGTATAAGCGGTCTAATTGTACGATAACTAGGTGTAAATATTGGTTTTACTGACAGACTACTAGGTAACATCACTGAATTTTCAGTGTTTGTTTCCTGGTGTATTTTTATGAAGTTCTACTTGTAGTGTTTATTCCTAAAACTTGGGTTAGATGTTTAGGTCATTATAATATATACTTTTAATTAATGAAAAATTTTGCCAAACCATCTACACAAGTTTATTCATGATTGATAAATGTTTGCCCTCTGTGTTTACAGAACAGCATATGTATTGGCAACAATTGTTTTGATGTTAATTCATAGCGTTAGAAGCCACCCCACCAGTGAATTCTGAAGTGTAGCAATATATAGTGGTAAAGTGTAATTGTTGGAGTTAAGAATTTAGCAAACCACATGCACGACAATCAACAATTGATTTAAACATCTTGAAGATCTTTTTCCTGAAATTTCTAAGAATTGTGACTCAACATTGACTGTAACATTTGGCTGGATTAAAAAAGAATTGCTCCTTGTGTTCATTTATTGCTGTTGCTCAATTTAACCTAGTGGGGACAGTTCACTAGATACACTGCAGCAATTCTAGACATTCCTGTGACTTGTCCTGCTCTGCCAGCTGGAGTGCCTAGGCTGTTTTTTTAAAAAACTGGTCTATAAAATCTTTGAGTTCTTTGAGCATTTAAAAACATAGCTAGATGCTTTCTAAACTCTTTTGTTAGATGAGCTCCAAGAGCTAAGATGTCAAATGTGAACCTGTGCTGAGCCACTGAACAGCTTGGTCTAGGTCAGTACTGAAGAAGCATTGAATGACTTACATTACTGTTTGTCATCACTTGTGTTGTTGTGCATTCTTTGCTGTAATTACTGTATATGTATAATTATATTATATGTATTGCAAGCTGTATTTCCTTGGTTTACTGAGGTAAGCATAAAAATGAATTCTACTGGCATAAAGCATGTAAGCAGCTAGAAAGTATAACAAAAAGAAAGAAAGTCGGGCATAGGCCTAGAAACTATAATTGACATGCATTTTAACTGTTTTATTTTCAGTTAATTATATTATTTTATAGCTTTGTCTTTATTAACAGAAACACATTTTTCAGCTATTTTAAATTTCAGCGAACAAATGGAACTAATTCCAATACACTTGTTTAACAATGTTCTCTTATACTTTCTTCTTTTTTGATAATTCTTGTGGGTGTTTGAGGTTGTTTATTGTTGTTAATATTTATTTTAATATTGTATGCTTCTTTAATCTTCTTTAAAATTTAAATTTCCCATAATGCCAAAGTACTATCTATCTATCTATCTATCTATCTATCTATCTATCTATCTATCTATCTATCTATCTATCTATCTATCTATCTATCTATCTATCTATCTATCTATCTATCTATCTATCTATCTACTGGCAGTAATGTAGTAGTGGAATGATCCCACTTAATTTGCTATTATTGGTAATATTCTCTGCTATCTTTAAGACTATTTGGTAGCGGTGGACACATGAAATGTTTTCTTCAGTTCAAATGTAATGTTTGTTTGTTTACCGTATGCTAAATTTTGTCTTTATTCAATTATCATTTACTAAATAATAATCTATTCATGCTTTTCAGCACCTTTTTCTGAAAATTCAACCAATTCCTCTTATCATTTCCAGATTCATTGTTTGCGTATTTTTGTTTTTCTTCACATTTGAAGACCTATCCTTCTTATGTCATTGATACCTCATTGTTAAATACTAGGAGCTGAATTCTTTTAATTTTGCATCTGTCTTTGGTTAGCCATACCCCTTAAATGGAAGGATTTTTTTAATAAGATTCCTGTACCCCAGCAAGATTTTTTTTGGTTTGTCAGAGCTCTTCTTTGTTCAAATTTAATTATCCTTTACAAGTTACAGTATGCAGTGACACAGCTTATGCTGGCAAGAGGAGTCAGCTTCTCCAGAATCTGCAGATCAAGGAGAAGATTCTTAATTAGCTTAGTAATAGACAATAAAAGTGCTTATGCTCATGTCCTTTGGGGATATTTAGTATCCCTTCTCTGTGTAAGACGGGAGATGTGCAGTGTCTAAGACTGTTAACCCCGAGGACTGAAACGTTTAACCACTTGTCACTTATTGCAGAGCTGTGGAGTGACTCTAGCCCTGGGTGGCATCCTCTAAATCCACCTCTAAACAGAAAGAAGTCATGTTATTAGAGACAGAAGTACTACAGAGATTGACACACAGGATTGCAGCAGTCAAAATCCTTAACTGTGCAATGCTTGCCTTGTGCTTTGGTAGGATTTTCCATGGCATGTAAGCTTTTGGCTAAAGTTGGGCTGAATCCAGTAATCGTTGCCAATTCAAGACACATAACATTTAGTGGTAGACTACCAGTTCTGCTTAGTGCATTAACAGAGACTGGGTAAAGACAACAACAGCAGAACTGATAAGAAGATCTCCTTCCATATTCTGCTTATACTACATATGAATCTGGTAAGATTATGAAAAGAAAACGTTTAAATAAAGTCTCACATCTTGGTATATGGCATTTTTAGCCTGTTTTCATATCTTTTGCTAGGGTCACATTTGAAGTGGAGCAGCACGGGAGGGTACAATTTGAAAGTTTAGAGTTAAAATGGAGGGCCCTACATCTAGGGCAGACTAGACTAAAAAATTCAACTTTTGTAGTACCAGGCAGTAATACAGTATATATGAATATGTAAGGAAAGCAGATAAAAATGTAAAAATAAATAGCCACAGGAAGAAGAAAATAAGCCTTAAAAGGGTTATGTCTCAGAAATTTAGGTAGTTGAAGTGGAGTTGTATATAACTGCACATAAACATGAAATTAAAGCAATAACACAGAACTGGCATATCAAAGAGATGTGAATAAGCATATAAATGGAAACATGCTATTTAGAAAAGACAGGAGAAAATGAAAAGTTGGAGAGGTGGCAGTAAACATAAAAGAGAATTTTATTATGTGGCTGCTTAAAACAGGAGATAAGCTTCATCTTAATGAGGATATTTGGGTTAGAAAATAGAGAGGACACTAGGAGTGTTTTATAGAATGCCCAATAAAAAAGCCAGGAATTTGCAGAATTAATTTATTAATAATTGCTGTACAATGTCTAATGCTAAAATTTAGTCCAGTAAATTCTGAGTAACTGTGGAACACAATATAACAAATAATTAAGGGTGACTCTTCCAATGTAAGGGTGGCTGAGAAGCAGTACAGTTGATTTCAAAGTATGCTTTATAAATACAGCTGAAAAGTAAAAACTGAAACTAAACGAATGCTTCTCTGAGTTGACAATAAAGAAATAAACAAACAAACAAAAATCACTAAAAAAAAGCTGTGAGAAAAGTTGCATGGTGAAGCTTATGAGCATAATAAAGGCAAGCTGCTTAAGTGGACCTTAGAAAAGCCAAAAGGCTGCTGGATAAAAATAGCTCTAATAAAATAAAAGTCAGCCGAAATGGTTCTTTCAGTATTTTAGCAGTTAAAGTGTGGTCATGTAGGAGGTGGAGTGTTTAAAGAACAGCATGGAAGAATTTAAACTAAAAACGTAACTTTTTATAATCATAAATTAACCTGACACACACATTTTTGGTATTTGGGAAGAAAACACTCATGCCCAGAGGAAAAAAAAAAGCATTGGAGTAATGTGCAAAATCCAACTAGACGTGTGACTAAGGCAGCGTTTGAACCCAAAGTCGTGGATCTATGAAGCAGCAACACTAGCCACTATGCCACTCAAATATATCAGTTTATCACTTTCGTAAACCTTCTTAATCATTCAATTCAGGGTCACAGGAGCCTATGCTAGTAGCACTGGGTGCAAGGCAGAGAACAGCCCTGCACAGGGCACCAGTCCATCCTGGGACCTGTTCACACACACTCAACACTGGGATCAAATTAGAATTATCATTAACTCTTTCAGGGCGGATATCGACTTTTGTCAAAGGGATGCGTTGATGCTGGTAATCAGCTGTAAATGGTGACAAAACCCACCATAATGTTTTAGTTGGACTCTCTTTGCTAGAAGGAAAGTTAGCTTCATTGGGTTGACTGAGATTCCCTGCGCAAGTAGCAAATAATGGCAAAAATGGCATTGATGTCTGGCGAGAGTTAGAAGTGAATGTGTAAAGCAAAATACTCCGTGGTCAACGTTTTTCATATTATTGTTGAATTGGACTCTGACTTGATGGACTCTGATTTTGGTTCAAGTGATCAAAAACGAATGTGAGCTACCAGCATCAGCTGATCATGTTGCTGACACGCGTACGACAACATTTGCCTGGGATGGCCACCACTTACAATGGCAAGAGGTACAAACCAGATTACGATGCACTGTGAACCGCGACTGCTCAGCCGCCCCTGCCATGCGAAGACAGCCTACTGTGCACTCCTGTCTAACTGGCAAGCACAGCATGCAGCAACAGATGTTTTTTGTTGATTTCTGTGTGAAACCGTTGCTTTGCATGCTTTTCAGAAAACTGTGTTTTTTGGAAAAAATATTCAGCCCTCAAAGAGTTAAACTAACCTGCATATATAAAAGAGTGAGTGAGGAAGACCTGAGTATACACAAACATTTGGGGGAAAGTGAGGAGTGGGATGTTCATACTCCATTCAGACAACATCCAGATGTGAGAAGTCAAACCTGCGACTTTTAGATTCGTGATGATGCAGTGTGACCAGTATGCTTAGCCAAAATTAATACGCTACTATGAAAATTGCAAATACATCTAAATGTAAAAATTTGTACTGTGCCATAGCAGGTAATATCAAGATCATTTAAAATACTTTAGAGGTAACAAAAAAAAAACAGATATTCTTCAAGGACTAAGTGTAAAGGAAAATAGATTGGATTGCCTGGATGGTGTTTACTTTATATTATAAAAGAAGCTGGATGTTTGGCACTGGCTAAGGCAGAGTAGATCCTGTTTAACTTACATGCTGGAGTTTTTGACCAAGCAGCAAACAAATTCAATAACATATAATATCACCTTCTTGAGAGGCCTATCATTAGACCACAAGCAGGAGAGATTTAGGAGGCATTGTGCAGGTGGTTGTAGAAACAGCTTACACACAGAAAACAAAATATGATAGTGCCAAGATCCTTTTATTAATTAGATAATGTCAAAAGTGGGGTCTTTCAGTAGACGGTGTTGTGTACAGCGATCTTTTTAATGTATATAAATTATTTAGATGATGATGTAGCTGAGAAGGTGATTCAATTTAAAGATAGTCTTTCATATGGTAAATGGGCAGATACCATAAGGCTATGTCACATTATACGACTGTTCCAGTGATTTTCAGTCATAGCTTTCATGTACATAACTTAGTAAGGTAATCTTAATGTGACGTGCCCAACTCACTCCAATTAAATCAAACAGGTCTGATTTTGTCTTTAGTTGTTGGGACGGTCGCTCTGTGTGTGTAAAGGTTGACAGCAAATGAGTACTCATCCAGAAGTATAATGTATATAATGCAACAACAAGGAATAAGAAACACAGGGGCTTTAAACCTCACAAACAGAAGAGAAGCTTGTCAGTCTAATGTCTTGTGTTTTATACAACACGATAGCATAAAAAAAAAGAAAAAAAAAACCGCTGCCACTGTGGCTGAAATCATCGTAGCTGTTAACCCTTCATACAGCGCTAACACTGTTGGGCAGCACGTTATTGGCTGAAACAAAAAAGGGCGAGAATTAGGTCAGGATGCAATCACTAAATGTGACATGGTCTGGTGATGCAATCAGCAACTGCAGTCAGAAAATCTGACATTCACCGCAACTTGAAGTTGTGTAATGTGACAATGGCTTTAGAATCAGGTAAAGTCCTGCAAACCAAACTCATGCTTATGCTGATATGTACAAGTTAAATCACATAAAATATAAGTAAAGTTTGAGTTTTACACATCAGTAGTTAAAATATTAGATAACAGTTAAACAAAACAGCTCTAAAGTATGTCTTATGTAAAGTGCACTTACAAGAAGTTATCATTCACAACCAGGAAAAAACAAGGATTCTGAGTTTTTATACAGGGATTGTCCACTTTATTCGATAATTCTGATCTTTTAATGCAATTGACTCCTAAGCAAATTATGTACAGACGGTTGGGTAAAAAGATATTGTCTAATGGATATAACTCACAGGGAGAATGAATAAGGTTAAAACATATTGGTGGCTTTGAATGTCATACGGTAGTGAGTACCAGATGTTTTGGGCTAGAAAATGTTCCATCGCAACAATTTAAGAAGTGCATCGACGATAAGTTCCCACCCAACATAATCTTCCCTGCTTGGAAAAAGACATTTTGTAAAAAGAGTCAAAACAAGCGAAAACTGCATAAAAAAAAAACAAAAATAGCACAATCAGTCTTTGCAAAATATTTTTGTAAAAGGACAAAGGTCCAAGTCTTTTAGACTCCTGGTGCTTCATATTTTGCTATATGATTGTGAGACATGGATGCTATCCAGTGACCTGAGATGAAGACTGGACTCCTTCTGTAGTCTTCGGAGAATCCTTGGGTACTACTGGTTTGACTGTGTGTCAAATGAGTGGTTGCTAATGGGGTCCCGAATGAGGCACATTACCTGCATTGTGAGGGAGCATCATTTACAGCACTACAGCCATGTGGTGCTATTTCCTGAGGATGATCTGGCTCGTAAGATCCTTATTGTTGAGTACCCGAGCGGCTGGCCCAGGCCAAGGGGACACCCACGTAACACCTGGCTGTGCTAGATAGATGATCTTTTCCGGAGGGTGGGACTGGACCCTGTGTCTGGTTGGGGGTTGCCAACCAAGATACTGTGGAAACACACTGTATTAGTGCATGCTCCCCAACCTGACTGACCTGACAATCAATAAGCTAGCAGTTTAATATGACAGTAGTGTCGAAGGAGACATATCAGAATGTATGACTTATTGTACTGTATCATGGATAGAGTTTAGCAGGCAAAAACTCAACTGAAATCCCTGTTCGACAGTGAAAAACAAGGTGAAGCTGCAGAAGGCAAGGAACCCAAACACTGCATACCAGAAGTTGGGAAGGTGTCATTTGGTCAAAGAGAATCCTGGTCCCTGTTGATTCAGGTGAACTGGGATATGATAAAAAATTTCCCATGGATCCATCCTGCTGTGTGCAAGCATAGATGGCATTTGCCACAGGTGATGTAATGGTCAGTGGTGTGTTTTTATGGCACACCTCAACTCCTTTGATAAGAGCATGGCAATGTTTGTCCATGAAATCATCACTGTTATGTTGAATGTGTAACTATACAATTTTTTTCAGCAATTTAACACTTAATACCAATAGGATGGCAAACATAGTAGTGGATTTATCTTCATGCTTTACGTCAGTGTTGATATGAATCACTATGCCTGTACTGCACTTTTGAAAGCTTTATTGAGCCAATGAGTAGAAAAAATCCATGTTATTGAAAATAAAGATAGACCAACTTGTGTTGCATATACATTATGTCTCACATTAGTGCTGCTCAATGTATGATACCTTGTTGAGTACAAATCAGGACAGGCCATGCATAAGAAATATAATGGATTTGTCCATGCTGCCTTCATCTCCATATTACAAGCGCACAGAAGCACAAGAAGAGTGCATGGGGGAGATGCTAGACCTATTTCAGTACTGTACTCTGAAGTATTGGTTGAGAAGAAAGAGTGAAGAATTTAAGTCAGTTCTTGTCAAACAGGAGAGAGAGAGATCATTATGATAATGCTTAAAATATAAAGTGAAAAAATGCGGAAGAAGCTAGTTATTAATCTGAAATATGTTCGGCAAATGATCTGCTGTTCTGTGAGGAGACATGCAGTCAGAATTTCATTGTGCTACATAATGTGCTATGTACACATGACAATAAACACAAACTTGTTTTTTTTCTGTATTTAATGATATTAACAACTAGTAGAGTCATGCTTCTTTCTTGAAATGCTTTCCTGTTGCTGTACTACAACTGTTTCTGTGGTAATTGATGTTGGACTCCATCTTATTTAAGAGTAAGTTGTCTTCTTGAACATTACTTGAACATAATGGAAACACTCACAGAAATCATAAGGTTCTCAATTTAAGCTCCCACAACTACAATTCTTCTTTGTTCCCCATTAGGAAAATTCACCCAATCGAATATTACCATGTGTTCATAGGTTTTGGTTTATAATTAGTGTATTTCAGCCTCATTAAAAGAGGACATTACTGCTAATGACATGCTCTTTCCATGAAGAAGCGTTCTTGGTCACTGGGGACTGAGAAGGAAGCTGTTTAAGGATAAATCTAGCACAAATTTTAGAAAATAGTTCCTCGTAATGTACAAGAAACTGCAGATACATGCAACACAATGACTATAAGTGTAGCTAAAACCTGCATCTTGCAAAAATAAAAAATTTTATCATTAACATGTTGGCTGATAAAAACTGATAAAATCTGCTTGTTTAATTCTTACTTTCTTTTAGACAAAGAGTAAAATATATTGAAGAAATATCTGAACACTCATTTTTCTGGGCAAAGTCTAACTCCAACTATTCAAAACTGAATAGTTTATATATCTTATTTCATTTGAATTGAATTGAATCAACTTTGTTACATTTGCCAAACAAAGAATTGATGAGCTCTGTTGGTTTGAAACACCTGACATGAAAACCTTTCTTACTTTACTTGAGATAGACAGTAAAATATACTGACAGTTTTTAAAACTGGTCTACTTTTGGAAAATGTAATGGGTCTGCCACCTGCCTTCTTGTGAAGTTGGATCGACTTGTTCATTTATTTGATGTTACCTTTGAAAATGACCAAATAGAGCAGGCTTGCTAACAGCATAGAGTGGGAAGTTTCAGCAGGAATATCAAGATTAATATTTCATGGTTATAATACTAATACATTTTGTTTATGTAGAGTCTTTCCCATGCCCACTGTTTTAGCACAAGTAAATATTCATATGTTTATTTTCCAGACTTACTTAAAAGTGTTTTAAAGGCTTTGAATTGATAAAAGGACGGCTGTGGATGTTCAGGAAGTGTTGGGGGTGCCAACCAGGTCACCCCTTTCAATCCTAACTTAAATAATAACAAACAAAAAGAGTGGTTGATTGTGATACAGACAATTTATACAGAAACAAAAAGGAGTCTTCAGGATGTTCGTTCTTTCTAAGGTATTAGCTCGATAGAGCAGTTTTTCGTTGGGAGCTCCATGCTGCTGGCAATTCTGGTCTGGAAGGAGATATCTTTTTTTGGGGTGTTCACTCATTTATGGTCCTAGAGCCAGCAGGGGCAGAGTCAAATGCCATTAGTGGGCATCTTCTTGTTGCTGTGCTTGACAAAAGAGACGGCAGTATTATTAGCGATTGCACCCCTTCTCACCCCAGGGTGATATCACTTACCTCCGATAAACCTGGAAGGTGATCCTCCAATGTGCATGTTTGACAAGGCCTATCTGTAAACTTACAATGGCCAAAAAGTCCCTTTCGGTTGTCTCTGCATTCTCAAAAAGTCTTTCATTTAACACAACCTTAGAAAGTTTATTTCTTATTGTCTGACGTTATTAATTGCCTTATATAAAGATCAGTTTTGGCCATTATATGATAGTGATCAGTATGAAATTTGCTATATTAAATGAAGATGGATTGGTTTTCAAGTTTTTTTAAGTGTTCACTATGAAAAGTATTGCATCAAGTAAGGATTGATGAATGTGTGAGTGGGCCTGTGAGAAACTGTTTACAGCAAACGCATTTTTCAGACTAACTTATTTAATATTCTTTCCAATTGGCTCCAGCGGACCCCCGTGACCCTGTAGTTAGGATATAGCAGGTTGGATAATGGATGGATGGAATATTCTGTCTATTCATTCTTTCTTTGGGACAGTTTTCCTGTCTTAGTGTAGTTTGGAACTGAGCGTTTCACAGCATCAAGAGGCACAAGTCTGGAGCCAACCCTGATTGGGATGCCAGTCTGTCACTGGGCATACACACATGTGCACTCATATCTGCTCTCACTAATGCCAGTTGTGTCAAAGCTCACTCCAAAAGTTACTATTCAAGTAAATATTAACTCATTGGTGCATTGTGTTCATTGTACAGTAAATGGTTTGCTTTATGCTTAACACAAAACATATCATTTATAAATTACTTGCTTGAATAGCTGTGAAAATGCTATCAAAGATGGAAGATAATTCTTTCATTATATCAAAATAAACACTTGTTTATTAAGTAAAAAAAAATCATTACAAGTGTTGTAGTATAACAATGTATTTATTAAGAACAAAATTATCAATTTGATCACCAAATGTGATATAAAACCTGAAATCCTGCTTCGTTCCCTCCCTCTTCAAGAAAGTCTCATTACTTAGCAGGCTGCTGCTCACGTGACGCACGCTCAGTTATAGTGCTTGGTAGAAACGTCCAACCCTGGTGTTGACGTTCTGGCTTCACTGTTGTGTTGTGTGTTTGTGCAAGCAAGGAGTAAAAACTGGGACAGGAGCTCTCTTTTCTCAGGGGACTCTGCCCTTATTGGTGTCCATTGACCTTATTTTAACGTGAAATCCAATATTGACTGCTGTAAATACAGAGTCCATTTTAATTCATAGGCACTTTGTTAGCCGGACATGTGCGATGCCACCAGTGTAATCATGAGAAAAAGAAAATGAAAAAGCATAATACCAGAAAGTACTCCCAATTAAATATATACTGTTATTTATACACATTGTATACAGGAATACAAAAGAAATCATGGTCTTATTTTTTTATTTCTCCTAACAACCTTTAAGTCTCCCTCTCTCAATCTCTTCTCTCTCCTACTCGACTTGGCCCCATCTGTTAACTTCTATAGCATGGGAAAGTGCCAGCATTTAATCAAAGTAAAAAGTAATTTCGTTATTGTGTGCTCTTGACACCCATTAGACTGCCCTGTTCAACCTTCCTTTTGACTAATATTGAATAACTCTTTAATCATCACTGCATTATGAGCTTGGGCAATTTCACATATTGAAGAGAATAAGTGGCTCCTTAGAGACGCCAGAAATCAAAAAACTGTGTTCTTGTGCAGAACATGGAAGATTGGCATACTCTATTCATGGTCTTCATTTTATTTGACTGTCATGAGAGTTGCAATGATGCTGCCATTCCCCACTCTAAATGGTGAAAGGACCTTGAGGTTGTGGGCTGGCTATAGGTGTCTGGTCTATTATGAGCTTTTTCTTTTCCCTAAACAATGCCATCATATGGAGGTGGGTGTGTGGTCATTAGCCGTATGCCTGCTTGAGCATGTCACAGTTAATGTAAAAAAAGAGACACATTTACATAAAAGTTACAACAAAACATTAATTGTCCAAACCCTGCCAATAAAATATTTTATTATTGGAAGTTATTGGCATTGTTAATGGTGCAATATGTGCATACTGTGGAGAAATGGTAAAATGTGTAAAAATATAATGCTTGCGTAACAAGGAATTGACAGACATGTACTGTATGTGATTTCTGCATTGATATTACCATAATTCTTTTAATTCAAGAGTTATGCCAAATAATTGAAACCCCTTTGCTGTTTTTTTTCAATATATCATTCAACCCTATGTAAAGTACTTTGTAATGTTGCATTCTATGAATAGTGCTATACAAAATAAAGCTTGATTGAGGGGGGCATGGTGTGCAGTGATTAGTGTTGCTGTCTCTTAACTGCAGCATTTGAATGCAGTGTCTGATTATTGTTATTATTGGACTTTGCATGTGCTACCCTTGTATCTGTAAGTTCTCCTCAGGGACAACTGGCCTTCCTTTAACGTCCCGAAGTTGGACATGTCTAACTGAAAGTCTGGCTGTGTGTGTGTGTGTGTGACAGAGGGTCCTGCAATGGATTAGCCATATGTCCAGAGCTGCCTCCTGCCTTGTGCTCAGTGTTGCTGAGATAGCCTCCGGCTGGCAAGAACCCTGAATTGGATTAACTTGATGTGAGAATGTAAATTTCATAGATTGAACAACCTAGGTTAAAAATTCAATAGTCACTTTAATTATTAATCACTTACATGGATTGCTGCTAAAATGTATTTTATTTGCCTTTAAACTGTTTTAAGATTATTAAATAACTTAACTACACAATTTTCACCATTTAATCAAGCAAAAAATATAATTTTCATGAAGCAATTTACATTAGACTATTTATTGTCTTTGATGGGGAGTAAATTAATCAACAAAGAAATAGTCTGAAATTGACATTTAGGCATGCAATGTGTTCTATTATTATTATTTATAACGGATGTAAACTTTAACTTTTTGTTTTTCACTTGTTGATCACCATATAGAAAGACCACTTTACCTTTTTTATTACAGCTTGCGCTGGTGTTAGTCCTCTTTTGCATAATTTTATTTCAGAAGTATTGAAAATAATAAATAATCTCCTTTTCACTTTGTTTTTCTCATTGTTCTCCAGATGTTGGGGGTGTTTTTCTCTTACCTATGCATTTTTTAATTATTTTCATCTATGCATTGATTATATTTAATAAAATGTTATCACAAAAAAGGTGTTGAACACATTCGTATTTCTCTACTCTACAACAGAAACAAGTCCATCTCAAGACTGTTCAGTCAGAGTTGGCACAAATTACATTTTGGTTACAATTTTTTATTTTCCTTGTGTTGTTCTTTATCACTTTGGAGAGAAATTTAAATGTTAAAGCTGGGTGTAAATAATATGTTTGAATATTTTTGTGTTTGATTTTTTTAATCGTTTTATTTGGTTTGAAGAGGGGAGGTTTATACACCCTAATCTTAATGTTGGATATTTGAGGCCTTCAGGTATAGGCACTGACCAGCTCAGTCACTGTCTGTCTAGACTTTGCTTTTCTAGGTATTCTGGTTTTCCTCCTATTTACCAATATGCAGGGCCAGCTAAATGATAACAAAGTAAATTTTCTCCGTGAAAGTGGGTGTCTGTGTGTGAGAGGGCCCTTTGATAGAGTTGCTTAGTGCTGCCAGAATAGATGTCCGCTACTTCTGTTCTCCGTCAATCTAAAGATGGAGAGGTTTTGGACTATATAGGTAAATAGAAAGATAGATAGAGTCCCAGTATTGGGAGAGTGATATCAAAATTGCTGTTTATTTTAGGTTTATCTTTATTGAATAAATATAAATATGTATTTGTATTTGTAAATATGTATCACTTTAAAAACAGTTTATGCTTGGATATTTACTGTATACTGTATCTTATCTTCTAATCTCTTCTCATCTAATCATACTGCTTTTCCGGATGAGAGCTGCAACAGCAGAAGGCCAAACAGGTCAGACCAGACTTCCCTTCCCCCAGCTACAGATTCTAGCTCTTCCTGGGGAATTCCCTTGGTGTTCCCAATTCAGCCAAGAGATATAACTTCTCCTTTGTGTCCTGGGTCTGTGGCCGGGTCTAAACCCAAGCTAAGCAGCTCTAGGGGGAGCCATCAAGGGGACATCCTTATAATATGCCCAAAACACCTTAACTGGCTACTCTTGATCCGGAGGAGTAGCAACTCTCCTCTGTGACTCTCCTGAATCACTGAGCTTTTCACTCTATAGTTGAGTGTAGGCCCATCCAACCTGCAAGGAAACTTAATTTCTGCCACTTGTATTCGCAGTCTCATTTTTTTGGTCATTACCTACAGCTCATGGCCATAAGCAAGGACAGGGATATATACTGAATGGTAAAAAAAAGAGTTTTGTCTTTAGACTCAGGTTCTGCTTCACCTCCATGGAGTGGCACAGCACCTGCTGAACTGCTGCTGACTCTTCTATCTCTTGGTCTTGGGTTCCTGACTTCTATCATTCTTGAAGAAGATCACAAGATACTTGAACTCCTGTACTGTACCAAGGGAGATTCCCTCTTCCTTCCCCACATGGACACAGCAATCTACTCTTTTCCTAGAGGGAACCATGACCTCAGACTTGGAGGTGCTGATTTCGTCCCTACTGCTTCCCACTCAGCTATGAATTGGTCAAGTGCATGCCAAAGGTTACAATCAGATGAGTCAAAGAGGACAACATCATATCCATGGAACAATGATGCTACCCCTAGCCTCCCTAACTGGGGACCCTCACTTCCTTGGCTTTACTTTGATATTCTGTCCATGAAACCACAAGTGGTGACAGGACCAAGCCTTTATAGAATCCAACAAGGACAGTAAAAGTATTCGACTTAACAGCAAGTATTCAGGCACAGCTCTCACTGCTTTCATACTGGGCACGAACAGTATGCAAGAGCAACCCTGTTACCCCATATTCTGGCAGCACTTCCCACAATATATGATAAGGGACACGGTCATATGCTTTTTCTTAAATCTACAAAACAAACGTAAACTAGTTTATCATACATTTCCACACTATCTAGAAACTTCGCCAGGGAGAAAAGCTGGTCTACTGTTCTATGGCCAGAACGAATCCACATTGTTCCTCCTGTATGTTAGGCTCAACCATCTTATGAAGTCTCTCTTCAAACTCCCTAGCAAAGGCCTTACCTGGAACGATGGAGAGTGTGATCCCTCTGTAGTTAAAACACACCTTCTGGTTACCTTTCTTAAATATGGAGATCACCACACCAGTCTGCCTGTGTGAGGATACTTTATCCACCATGTGACATTCCTTAGACACATTAGTGACCCTATCCCAGCAACGTCTAGTACTTTCAACATATTTAGTCAGATCTCATCCATGCCAGCAGCCGTGCCACACTTTTGTTCAAATTAATTTTAAGTCCATATATGTTTTAAAATTCTGTTAGGGCTGTAAGTACAGAATTTGTGGGTCTGATATATATACAGTACCATATCATCTGCATATAATGAGATTTTCTGTTCAAGTCCTTCTCCGAAAATACCCTTTATCTCTGATGCATTTCGAAAGTAAACAGCCAATGGTTCAATTGTAATTGCAAATAGCAGTGGTGACAAGAGGCATCCTTGTCTAGTACCGCATTCTAGTTTGAAGTAGTCTGAAATAATGTTGTTAATACAAACTGAAGCTTCTGGACTGGTATACAGTAGTTTGATCCAAGAACATACTGTATGTTCGTGCCAAACTCAAATTTATGCAAAGTGGTGAACAGGTAATTCCATCCATCCATTATCCAACCCGCTATATCCTAACTGCAGGGTCACAGGGATCTGCTGGAGCCAATCCCAGCCAACACAGGGTGCAAGGCAGGAAACAAACCCCGGGCAGGGTGCCAGCACACCACAGGGCGACAGGTAATTCCATTCAACCATATTGAATGTTTTTTCTGCATTCAAAGATAATATGATCTCTGGAGTATTAGACTTTGCGTATTATTATTATTATATTATCATTGTGAATTTCCCATTGGGATTAATAAAGTATCTATCTATCTATCTATCTATCTATCTATCTATCTATCTATCTATCTATCTATCTATCTATCTATCTATCTATCTATCTATACATTATTATATATATACATATACATTATTATTATATACATTATTAATATAGTATTATATTACATCAAATAGGCGTTGAAGATTGGAAGCCAAATGCCTGCCTTTAATAAATCCAATTTGGTCTTGAGTTATTACTGAAGGGAGCACTTTCTCAACCCCCGAAAGTGTCCAACGCTGCATCCTAATAGGAGGGCATGTCCACCAGGTTGAGGAGTTCCTCAAAGGGTTCCTTTTATTGCTCAACAATTTCCCAAGAAGAGGTCAACATCCCTCCACCTCTACCTATCACAGTTTGGGGAAGGTCATGCCTTCTTATTCTGATGTGTTGAAGAGTTGCCAGAACAGCCTCAAAGCCATCTGATAGTCTTTCTCCATGGTTTCTCCAAACTCCTCCCAGCTGCTTCTGCAACAACTTTTGTAGCAGTCCTCTTGTCAGTGCCTCTCAACCTAGTCAGAAGATCCCACGTAGAGCATTTCTCAGAAGGCCACATTATTCAGTGTGACAGCTTCCCTCAACTTTGGTACTCACCGTCAGGTCCTATGGTTTGAACTCATCATAAATGGAAGCCTCGGCTGCTTGAATCCATAACCTTACAAGAGATGATCGGTTGATGTCTCTGCCCCTCTCTTCACCCGAGTGTCCAAAACATATGGTACAGTGTCAAATGGTACAATGTTTGGACCAAGGTGCTCTGGTATCATGTACACTTATGTTCATACATGGTGTTTTCTATGGACAATCCATTACCAGTACAGAAATCAAATAAAAACTTACTGTTATAATTCAAGGCAGCACGGTGGCGCAATGGGTAGCGCTGCTGCCTCACAGTTAGGAGACCCGGGTTCGCTTCCACATGCGTAGAGTTTGCATGTTCTCCCCGTGTCTGTGTGAGTTTTCTTAGGGTGCTCCGGTTTCCTCCCACAGTCCAAAGCCATGCAGGTTAGGTACATTGACGATTCTAAATTGTCCCTAGTGTGCACTTGGTGTGTGGGTGTGTGTGTGTGTGTGTGTGTGCGCCCTGCGGTTGGCTGGTGCCCTGCCTGGGGTTTGTTTCCTGCCTTGTGCCCTGTGTTGGCTGGGATTGGCTCCAGCAGACCCCTGTCACCCTGTAGTTAGGATATAGCGGGTTGGATAATGGATGAATGCATGGATGGATGTTATAGTTCAGATCTGTCAATCTGTTTCTGCCAGTCACGTCCCTCCAGGTATCTTTGTCATACCCAATATGAGTATTGAAGTCACCCAGTAAGGTTCAATGAACAGATTCCTTTCAAGCACCTTATCCAGTTTCTCAAAGAAGAATACTCTGAACAGCTAGAGTTTTTCTCTCTGCAACTCATAGCTGAATTGAGGCAATCCTTATGTCCACAGGAGGAAACTCCCATTGCACAGCCCCCATTCAGGGGGTTGTGAGTATCTAAACACCCACTGGAGGCCTTTCACGCATCAGGAGAAAGATCCCACCCTGATCAAGAAGTATGGGATGCAGACCCATGCTATGCATGGAGGAGATACCAGCTATAACCTTCAACCAGCTCAGGCTTCTTCCCCATCAGAGGGGTAATGTTCCACAAGCTCAAATCATTTTATATTGCCAGAGTCTAATCCATCTAGGTCTTTCCTGCCTATACCTGACACTAAACTGACACTGCACTCAACCTTCACCCTTTTTACAGGTGATTAGCCCACAAAATGGCTCCACATCTCCATTTGAGGTTGAGCCTAACTAGGTTATATGTACAGTGGTGTGAAAAACTATTTGCCCCCTTCCTGATTTCTTATTCTTTTGCATGTTTGTCACACAAAATGTTTCTGATCATCAAACACATTTAACCATTAGTGAAATATAACACAAGTAAACACAAAATGCAGTTTGTAAATGGTGGTTTTTATTATTTAGGGAGAAAAAAAAATCCAAACCTACATGGCCCTGTGTGAAAAAGTAATTGCCCCCTGAACCTAATAACTGGTTGGGCCACCCTTAGCAGCAATAACTGCAATCAAGCGTTTGCGATAACTTGCAATGAGTCTTTTACAGCGCTCTGGAGGAATTTTGGCCCACTCATCTTTGCAAAATTGTTGTAATTCAGCTTTATTTGAGGGTTTTCTAGCATGAACCGCCTTTTTAAGGTCATGCCATAGCATCTCAATTGGATTCAGGTCAGGACTTTGACTAGGCCACTCCAAAGTCTTCATTTTGTTTTTCTTCAGCCATTCAGAGGTGGATTTGCTGGTGTGTTTTGGGTCATTGTCCTGTTGCAGCACCCAAGATCGCTTCAGCTTGAGTTGACGAACAGATGGCCGGACATTCTCCTTCAGGATTTTTTGGTAGACAGTAGAATTCATGGTTCCATCTATCACAGCAAGCCTTCCAGGTCCTGAAGCAGCAACACAACCCCAGACCATCACACTACCACCACCATATTTTACTGTTGGTATGATGTTCTTTTTCTGAAATGCTGTGTTCCTTTTACGCCAGATGTAACGGGACATTTGCCTTCCAAAAAGTTCAACTTTTGACTCATCAGTCCACAAGATATTTTCCCAAAAGTCTTGGCAATCATTGAGATGTTTCTTAGCAAAATTGAGACGAGCCCTAATGTTCTTTTTGCTTAACAGTGGTTTGCGTCTTGGAAATCTGCCATGCAGGCCGTTTTTGCCCAGTCTCTTTCTTATGGTGGAGTCGTGAACACTGACCTTAATTGAGGCAAGTGAGGCCTGCAGTTCTTTAGATGTTGTCCTGGGGTCTTTTGTGACCTCTCGGATGAGTCGTCTCTGCGCTCTTGGGGTAATTTTGGTCGGCCGGCCAATCCTGGGAAGGTTCACCACTGTTCCATGTTTTTGCCATTTGTGGATAATGGCTCTCACTGTGGTTCGCTGGAGTCCCAAAGCTTTAGAAATGGCTTTATAACCTTTACCAGACTGATAGATCTCAATTACTTCTGTTCTCATTTGTTCCTGAATTTCTTTGGATCTTGGCATGATGTCTAGCTTTTGAGGTGCTTTTGGTCTACTTCTCTGTGTCAGGCAGCTCCTATTTAAGTGATTTCTTGATTGAAACAGGTGTGGCAGTAATCAGGCCTGGGGGTGGCTACGGAAATTGAACTCAGGTGTGATACACCACAGTTAGGTTATTTTTTAACAAGGGGGCAATTACTTTTTCACACAGGGCCATGTAGGTTTGGATTTTTTTTCTCCCTAAATAATAAACACCATCATTTAGAAACTGCATTTTGTGTTTACTTGTGTTATATTTGACTAATGGTTAAATGTGTTTGATGATCAGAAACATGTTGTGTGACAAACATGCAAAAGAATAAGAAATCAGGAAGGGGGCAAATAGTTTTTCACACCACTGTATGTCCCAACCACCAGGCACTCACATACCAACACTAACCCCATGTCTATCTCCGGGGGTAGGCACTGGTAACCCTATACCAGGGAGGATACATTATTTTCCAATTTATATCATCATATATAAACTATAATGTATAGTATATAAACTATAATGCATGCATTCATTCTTCCATTACAAAGTTCACAGAAAGCTATACCCTAATCTGGCAGTTCAGACTCATTCACACTTACCCGTGATCAGTTTAGAGCTGCTGATTAACGTAACCCACAAGTGTCTTTGAGGTGCTGGGAGACAAAAATGTGCAAACAGTGATAAAGTCTAAAATTAAATGCAAAGTCATGTCTCTGCAGCTGTGAGGCAGCAGCACTAACCATCTCACTGGCCTTTTCATTATGCCATATGCATATACTAAATAATGACAGGAAAAAAACAATAAAAGAGTGCAACCTTTTGCTGATGACTCTGTAAAGCTGTTGAATTTATTCTTTCAAGATTATTTTATTTTATTAATCAGTAAGTATTTATCTTTATTTCCTTTAACAGAGAAATTTCCAAAGCCTATATTCCTGCCCATTAAATTAAAATACATTCCATCAAAAGAGCGATGCCAGTAGGATTATCAGTAACATAATCATTATTAGTGTGATATAAAACATTTTATGAGTAGAATCAGTACAAAGTCTAAACAGTGCTTATACTCAAATTACACCTAGATTACAAGCACAGAACTTTAAATTTTACATATTTTTCAAAACACTTTTAAAGTTGCTTAAAGCTTTAAGACCACATTTCATTAATCTGATGATTAATTGTTGACTTGTTTTGTTCTTTATTAATTATTTGTTTGAAATCCATTTGAAACAACACACACATATTTTCTTTTAAAGACTTGCATGTTTTCAGACATGGGGTAATAAAATAAGGTTAAGGCAACAGAAAAAAGGATAGCAAATTTAATATTGATCAAAGCTTATCTCAAAGTTTTCTGCATATTAAATTATAGATGCAATAGACAATAATCCACTAATAACTATCACTGGACTTTTGTCTTGCGTAACTCTATGCACTGCATAAATGATGAATGCAAATTTCCATTTGCAATGAAGGGCATTTTGGCTTTCAAGGACTGTAGTGCTTTTCTCTTGAGAGGTTCACAGCATTTTAGTTATTATTAAAGATGATGTCAGCAACATGATTGTCTATTTTATGTTGTAAGTTATTTTAGTTTGCCAACTTGACAACACTTCAAAATAGGATTTGTGCTGAAACTAGACAGATAATAATCAGACTAAACAGCCTCTTATTACAATGCCAATCAAAACAGCCAAGCAATAACAAAAAATGAGCTGATCTAAACCTTTGGCTGCCCAAGTCAATAAGTCAACAGGTCAAGATAATGTACTGAACCAGACAGGGTGTCTAACTATCTTGGGAGGGGCCTCACATTTGTCATGGGAAAATACTGTATGTTTACCAGTGGGAAATGCTAACTGGTGATAACAATGGCCAAGTCCTAAAAGTTTTAAAATGAAGGAAAGCAGCCATTGTTTGTAGTCTTTTTTGTTCAATTTTCATTGGGAAACCTCTTTGTATTAGAATATAAAAATATTAACAATAATAATAGTAATAATAATAATAATACTTAATTCAACTTAACCCTCATAGTTAGCCAGAGAGTCTCAGCAGCATTGAATGAAAGGCTACAACAAACCCCAGAACAGTCCATTGCCCAGTACATAACACAGCTACATGCTGGGCTGATTTGGAATCACTAGTGAGCCTAAGAAATAAATTAATGAACATGCAACAAAGTATCTGGAGGGAGAACATGCAAATCAGGTAGAATATACAAACTCCATGCAGACAGCAACAAAGCACAAGATTCAAATCCAGGACGCTGGATCCATGAAGCAGTAGTGTTAACTGCTGCACTGCCTGCAGTAATAATAATAAAAATAATAATAATAATAATACACTGTGATTGAATGCTGATCCATCCATTATTTCCTGCACTGCTTCTTGATGATCTTGAAACTTAATTAAGAAAGTTCATAAAATGGAGTGATAAAAAGTAATTTAATAATAATAAAAATACAATCTCCTATCTGAACTCACTCATACCTGGCCAACATAAAACCTCTAACTACTCTAATGTATATGACATATACATGTCTAGATTGAAAACTAGAATATCCAGAAAGGATATTCTGGGTCTCCACAGACTGAAAAGGCTGAAATATGAACCCAGCACCCTAAAGCTGTGAGTCAGCACTGCTTACCATATTGCCAATAAAGAGAAGAACAGTAAGAATCATCCTAAGTTTGGCTCCTTATTTGTGCCCAGCTCTACCAGCATTGACTCAGGGTCCGTGAAACTTTAAAGTTAGCAGGTTCAACAATATTAGGATGGAATGTTTTACAATGGTTATTGGAATAATGACAAGAATAAGAAATAGTTGCTATTGTTTCTGTAAAAACAGTGAAATAAAAACCAAGATTTCTTGCGCAGTTGATAATTGTTTTGAATAATTTCCAGATAACTGTGGGTAAATGGAGAGTGGATTGCTTTAGAAGTGCTTAGGTGTTTAAGTTAGGCAGCTGCTGGGTGTTAAATGTTATATGGACCTGGCTCCGAGGCTGGAGGAAAGCGTCATTTCAGGAACTCCCTGTTACTCCATGCGTCACCACCCTTGTGTGTTTGTACTCACTTAGACAGCAGCTTTTCATGAGAATTGGATTTGCATGACTGAGGGTCCCTAAGGGATTATTAGGTGCCATGCATTACCCTGCTACAAAAGAGCTAAGGACTAAATTGAGGCAAGCATGAGGCTAAGTACGGAGCAGTTATAATTTTGCACAGCACTAAAGAGATAACCAAGAGTAGAAGAGAGTCCCCCAGTAATGTGACTTTGAAGACTGTGGGTGCGACTTAGTTATACAGTATGTGTGTGTTTTCATGATGGAAATTATAATTTGGGTTACTAAACTAATAATGGGACATCAGTAAATTGGTTTTGTGTTGAGACTTCTTTTGGAAACCTAATTAATAGGAAGGGGAAATTATAGTGGGTAGAAGAGATGGGTGAATGAATATGAGATGCCAGTCTTTTCATTTAGATTAGGTAAAAAAAATAATCAAAATCTATCTATATACAGCATATACAGTACATTCTTACAGTGAATTCAGAATATATTCAGACCCCTTTGCTTTCTACATACTTTATTATGTCAGTCAGTCAGGGTCTGCTGGAGCCAATCCCAGCCAACACAGGGTGCAAGGCAGGAACAAATCCCCGTGCAGGGCGCCAGCCCACCGCAGACTTTATTATTTGGTTCATTTAATTTTAAATGGATAAATTTGCCATTTTTGACCATCAATCTACACACAATAACCCATAATGATGATGTGAAAACACGTTTTTCAGAAAGGTTTGCAAACTTATTAAAATCAAAAACTGAAATCTATCATTCATACAGTATACAGTAAGCATTCAGACCCTTAATTCAGTACTTTGTAGAAATCCCTTTGGGCAGCATTTACAGTTTCGAGCCTTCTTGGGTAAGTCAGTTCAAGCTCTGCACACCAGGATTTGAGGAGTTTATCCCATTCATCCTCTCTCAGGCTCAATTGGATTGGGTGGGAGGCCATTTTGAGGTCTGTCCACACTTCTTCTATGAAATTTAAGTCTGGGCCACTCGAGGACAGTAAGAGTATGTTCAGCGTTGTATGAATATGAATGCTTGATGAATGCTCCTACAGTACATCACATATACATGTGTTACACTGACTTTGAATGTGGGTATGTGTTAGAGTGCAATGTCTAGATTTGGGTTCTGTCTCAGACTTGGTAGGTTCCAGCTTTTTGCAACATAAACTCGATTAAGCAGGCTCTGGAAGTTAATTGATAGATGAATTTACACACCATATCCACCAAGAGTTTGGCAACTTATGTTTGCCCTATTTGCTATGTATTTTTCATCTTCTTGTTTATTGCAGAACTCCGCATTCAAGTTCCACCCTCAAAGTCAATTAGTGCTATTTCTTTATTTTGAACACACATGTTTGCTTATTCTGTTTAATTAAAGAAAATGAAAAACAACTTGATTTTTTTTGTGCAAAAAGGTGCTTTTCCCATCTTCCTCAGAAGTTCAGTGTATTTTGACCATTGACAAGCAGCGTCATTGTCAAATAAGTTCTTGACCTACAAAGGAAGCTAGCATCTGTGCTATACAATAGACGAATGAAACTGCAAATGAAGCCAACTCAGTCCTCAGTATAGGAGGACTCTGTGGGAATGTTGCTCTTTTCTGCAATATTAGGAGCAGTGCATTGTCAATAAGAGTGATGTTGTTAGGATCTGCAGTCGCATGTAGTCTGACTCAGATAAAAAAATTGAAGTGGGGGGTAAAAAAATGCAACCTTTGCATATGTGAAGCAATAAAGTTTTACAATTTGCTTTAATTAGATGTTTTACACTTGGATTGTGTTAGGAAAATCCCTTCGTTATTTATGGTAAACACCTCTTTATGAATTCCATGCTTCAGGCTACATCCACGCTGCTGCATTTTCATTTAACAATGATCACCATCCACCATTTATGAAAGCATCCCTGGCCTCACTAAAACGACTTAAAACACACATGACATAACTGTTTGCCTACACTGTGCATGCAGAATTTGGCGGAAACAGGAAGAGGAAGTGTGCTCTGTGAGGGAATGGTTATACCTCCAGCCTTGGGATTTGTTGCAAAACCGTAGCGACTGGTAAATTATTTGACTTTTTTGCATGTATGCAACATTTAAACTATGCGAAACACAATTTAGATGCATAAAGGTAAGCAATACAACAAGCACTATGTTGGAATATGGCTTTCTTCCTTACACGGTGACCAGTCAGGGAATGAGACATTGTAATGAGCAAGATCCAAATGTGATTAGAGTCTGTACTTACAAAGCTCTCCATTTTCATCCACCCACTCTGAAAAACTAAAGTGGTGTTTTCAGAAATATATGGGCCTAGAGAACATTTTCAAAAGTTTCCATTTTCAGGGGTTAAAAATGACAGGGTATTGTGGATGAAAGGCAAAAATGGAAACTATTGTCTGCATTTTTAAATGAGAAAATAATAGAGTGGATGTAGTTTCAGTCAGGATTTTCCTGATGCCAAGGATCCGATTGCACATCTATCTATCTATCTATCTATCTATCTATCTATCTATCTATCTATCTATCTATCTATCTATCTATCTATCTATCTATCTATCTATCTATCTATCTATCTATCTATCTATCTATCTATCTATCTATCTATCTATCTATCTATCTATCTATCTATCTATCTATCTATCTATCTATAGAAACAGTTAATATGTGTCCTTGTCCAATCCTTTTGGAAAAATCCTTATGAATGCTTCATTAAGTCAGCGGTATGAGGCAGACAGAGCTTAAACAAATACCATACTGTCAAAAAAATTTCATAAATATAAGTATATCTGGGAGGTGAAGAGAAGTCAATATGATGATGTAATAAACAAAGGGAAAAGCAAATGTTTATTTCATAGAGAACGACATTCCTTTGTGACTGAGTCTTTTTCAGAAATAAGCAGGTGAGATTCAAGTGCAGGAAGCAGCTTCACTCAGCTCTTTGGTAAACAGGCGCATGTTTATTATCTCATGGTTTAAGCAGGTGCTTTTTTGTTTTTTAAAACTCTCATGAATAGATGTTGATATGGAATGTGTGTTGGAATGAACGTCTAAAGGAAAAGGCTTTGAAATGTATAAATGTCCTGTTCTCTTGGCTAAGGTTAGCACAGAAAACAAATAAAATCGCATTGAAAGTCTGTGTGAGATCCACACAAATTCCTCATACAGTAATGTGTTATGATAAACACAATTACAAAGTACTTTAGATCTGTTTGTTAAATCTCATGCTTTTTTTGGGAGTAACACTGTGATAGAGTGTTTACTGTTCATTAGTTTATTGTGACTATGTCCACTACTATCTGTAATCCTGAATTAGATTAAGAGCTTTGAGAAATGGATGGAAACACACAACGGTAAAGACACATCCACAGAGGGTGCTATAGCACCTAAATGGTAAATATTAAACTAAAGTACAGTATCACTAGCTAGTTTAGAGCCACATTTCTGACTAATTTGTGTCAAATGAAATTCTTTATTTGTATTATTTTTTGGCTGATTAATTTGGTCATTTGCATGTTTAATATGCGTCCTGCTGTGTAAGATTTGAACATTGCTTTAGTTCTATAACACCCAAAACCGCTGAAAAATACCAAAATAATTCATGGGTAAGGATTAAATTCTTCACTCATATAATTGTTCAGTATTACTTCCATTTGGATTGTTAAGATTTTTATCTAGAAATCAAAGGAACCAATCAATATGAATTTGCCATTAGCCAGACAAAGGTGTCTTTGTGTAGCCAGAAGCAGAATAAGGGTACATGTAATCACTAGGGTAGCATAAAGTATGGTTTTATTTCATGTATTACTTATTAAAATTTTAAATTTATATTTATTAACTAAAATGTTTATTTGGTTTAAAATTTTTTGTTCCCACCCCCATGAATTGGAGAAAGCAGGTTTTATACTGGTATGCTGACTCACACATTATGATTTGCTTATATTGTTATTATCAGGGGCTTGCTTATATATATATTGTGGTGGGTGGCCGGCTAAATATTCCAGTCCTCACCCCCAGGCCGCCAGGTGGAGATCTCACTACAACATGGCCGTTCCCCGAATTCCAGCAGGGCCTCATGGACTTTGTAGTTTATATGCCCAGCCCTGCTGGGTACCATGGGGACCACCAGGAGTCGCTGTAAGGGGGCTGTCGGACTCTTATGTGCCCTATAACCCGGAAGTGCGTCAGGATCATATGACAAGAAGAAACGACTTGCTTCCGGGTTGAAGAAAGGAGCTTTTTATCTGACCCGGAAGTGTTCATGATCACATGGACAAAAGAGAGAAACGCTTCCGGGTCATGGACTATATAAAGGACTCTGGGAAACCAGTACACTGAGCTGAGCTGGGAGGAAGGGTGGCAAAGTGTCTGGGAGTGTGGAGGATTGATTATTGTGATTATTGAGAGAATTGATTAATTTATGAGTATTGTGGAGTGGAGGGTGCTTTGTGCACGTTATTGTTCATATAAAAATAATATTTGGACTCTTTACCTGGAGTTTGGCGTATTGTCCGAGGGTTCAAGAGGACGACAGCGACCTCAATCTGTCACAATATATATATATATATATATATATATATATATATATATATATATATATATATATATATATATATATATATATATACTGTATATATATATATATATATATATATATATATATATATATATATATATATATATATATATGAGGTCAGGTTGGGGAGATGCACTGGTATAGCATGTTTCTGCACCCACCACACAATGAAACAGCTTGGGATCCTGGTTGGGAACTCCCCAGGCAGACACAGTTCCATCCTCCGGAAATGAACCTCTATCTGCCGCAGCCAGGTGTTATGTGGGTGTCCCCTTGGCCTGGTCCAGCCACTCGGGTCTTCAACAATCAGGATCTTGTGAGCCCGGATCACCCTCAGGGAATCGCGCCACATGGCCGTAATGCCATAACCGATGCTTCCTCACAATACAACCGCTCATTCAACACAAAGTCAATCTAGTGGTACACAACGATTCTCCGAAGAGACACAGTACTGAAGGAATCCAGTCTTCATCTCAGGTCACTGGATAGCGTTCATTTCTCACAACCATATAGCAAAACAGGAAGCATCAGGACTCTATAGACTTGGACCTTGGTCCTTTTGCAAAAATATCGAGAGTACCACACACTGCTTTCCAGGAACTTCATGACCCCCCATGCTCTCCCAATCCTTCTACTAACTTCATAGGTAGAGTCACTAGAGACACGAATGAAAGACACACTGCTGATGGTTGTGCCTATGAGGTCATTATATGCCTGGATCTTGGTTTTTATCCAGGACACTTGCAAGCCCAGACACTCAGACTCCTCGCTCAGTCCCTCAAGAGCCCTGATCAGAGCCTTCATTGACCCCGCGAAGATCACAGCATTGTCAGCAAAGTCAAGATCAGTGAATCTTTCTGCACCAGCAGATGGCCCACAACCGCTGGACCCCACAACTCTACCCAACACCCAGTCCATGCAAGCATTGAATAGAGTAGGAACAAGAACACACCCCTGACTAACCCCAGAATCAACTGTGAAAAATGCAGATGTTTTGCCTCCACTCTGCAGCAGCTTTGAGGGGATCCCTCAAAGTCTTAGGATGTCCCACAGGGCAGCTTGATCAACTGAGTTGAACATTTTACGAAAATCAACAAAGGCTCAAAGAAACTCTGCTGATATTCGTGTTTGCAGTCCATGAGAACCCTCAGTGCCAGGATGCGGTCGATGGTAGACATCTTAGGCGTAAAACCAGCCTGCTCCAATCGCTGGTAGGTGAACAAATGATCAAGAAGCCTATTAAGGATGACCCTAGCAAGGACCTTACCCGGCACTGAGAGCAGTGTTATCCCCCTGTAGTTGTCGCAATCCAGGTGATCACTCTTCCCTTTCCAAATAGGGACAACAAGTCCTGTTTTCCAGTCAGTTGAGATAACGCCAATCTCCAAATGGAAGCAAAGATTACTTGCAATGCCAGGATGACAGCCTTAATAACAGCCTGGAGAAGTTCACTCCAACTACCACAGATCCCTGAAGTCTTAGCTGCTCTCAGCTGGTTCACCACCTGTGCAGTCTCACAGCTAATTGGAGGTTCAGCCTCAAGAACTGTGGACCAGAGATATCCAACATCCTTGCCGGAGGATCAGCTTTAAAGTAGCTAGCCCAGTGGGTCATAACTGCAGTGTCATCCAACTGCAGTATCAACCGTAAGGACCGTTCCATCAGCCTCCCTGACTGCTACTCTCCGAGGAACAGATGGATTTTTTTGATTCCTTTCTAAGCAGAAATTTTGTCTACTATATGTTATGTCTACTGTATATTGTGTTCTCTTTTACTAATTTCGATACTTCGCATTGTATATATCTTTAACTATAATTTTTTGTAAATGTGGAGAGGGATTTGAGCATGTTACATGAACATAAAATAGATAAAATTGTGATATTACTATTCAGAAAATAACCCTACAATAGGTATTTGATGAGGTATGAGGTATTTCCATTAAAATAGGACTTGTTTTGGTTGCAGTGAGCAAAAAAGGCAACTGTTCCAGTTAAAGGCCAGTAGCATGCAATCCCAATACTACATGACCAAAGCTGGAACTTCTCACTATAACTCATCTCAGATCAGAAGCCGACGCCTGTCATTAATTGAACCTCTGGCTTAATTTCATTTTCATTTGCTATTTCGTTCACCACCCAGTGGAAGTTTAATAAATCAGTGTCTGACTTTCATCAAAAATGTAACTGAAAAAATAAATCTTAAAGGTATTTTGTTAATAAAACTTTATTTGGCTTCCCTCTTAGGCTATCTGGAAATTGTTCTGATAACAGTTTATTATAGGGTATTTGTTATTATTATTAGAAACTATTTACTGTCTGCATGTTATAAAACATAAGCCTTTTTAACATGATATAATACAGTGAAAAATGAAAGTAATATAATTCCTGAGTCTTATTTTAATGATAATTTTTCTGTTCATCCATCTTCCTCACCCACTTATCCAGGGCACTGGATGGGTGGAGTCTATCCCAGCTATCACAAGGTGCAAGGCAGGAAAAATCTATAGAAAATATTACTATATTACAATATTTAACGGCTGGTTATAATAGATACAAAAACTAAAGTGTGACCAATATTTGTTTTAAAGAATGTGAAATATTTTACAAATGAGAAGAGACTATTCAGAACATCAGACCTGTTTGGACACCACTACAAACCAATGCTCAACTCAGGAGTTCCTGTGGCCTTTTTTTGGAAATTAATAACTCTGAAAAGCAGTTTAAAAAATTACAAGAAAATTAAACAAGTTGACAATAAGTTTATTTTTTGTTCCAAAATATTATTAAAAAAATCACAGTTTGTTGAATCCACAGACCAAGTGAAGTCAATGCAAAACACAGATGGAATTTCAAAAAGTGTGAACGCTTAATATTAGCAGATTAGTCCCTGGGCCAACCTGTAGCCAAAGCAGCCATCCTGGCCTGCATATCTCACATTTGTGTTGGTAATGGCAGAGCCAGTGTCTCGCATCAGATTTATTTGGTTAAAATATCTCTTTTCTAGAGAGCCGTCTTGCTGTCAATTAACATGTCAGTTGCCAATCTGTGTAGCTTTGTCAGTGTTCATGTTTAAATCATGCTTACAAGCCCTTAGCACTTTTGCATTTTAATCCTGAATCTGTGTTCGCCAGTGCTTTTTATGTTACAAATGTACTTAGTACTTACTCTGTGTTGCTCTGCCAATTTTATAGCTTTTTCTTTATCATTTATCCAGAATTGAAAGATTTTCTACATTAACCTAATATTTTGAAAGGTATTCTTATCTGCTTTGTACAGCACCCTGTGATAGTATAGTGTGTGAAAGGTATACCACAGAAACTCCTACCAGTGTATATTTGAACTTCTCTCATCATAGTATTAGTTTATGGTGACACAAAAAATGCACTGAATTGTCAGCAGATTAGAAAAAAGGAAGCAAATAATCTTAACAAGGAGGCAATTTAAAATAAAATGAAAAGCAGAAGTCAAACTAACACTATTACATATATCTGAGTCTCAAGATAGAGTGCCGAGGTAGACATCTATCCACCCATCCATCCATTTCCTATGCCCGTTAATCCACTTAAGGTTTATAAGGGTGAAGGCAATTAGGAAAGTGAAATCTTCCATTATTAGTTTAAATTGACTTCTCATTAAGAAACTGCTTGGAATGAAAAACTGCAGCCACTCCAGCCCTCGATGATCTGAATCTCAGACCCTTCTGCTAGAATCCCTGGAGACTAGAGTTCCATATAAAATAGTGATTGATTGTTTGACTGACTGACTGACTGACTGACTACTTGATTGAATGTTGGGTAGCTGAAAATCAGAATTTTTTTTGCAGGCAGCATCTCCTTTGCAACCATTGACTCACACCTCTATCCCGTACCCTCTACAAAATAAAATCACTTCCTCTCAATATGGTGCATGCAGGATGTACTGAGAATGTACAGTTTTTTAGCTCTTGATATCACTGAATTATTACCTTAAATATCTATTTATTATTTGCTTTTCAACTTAAAGTTTAAGAGGGCCCACTTTACATCATTTCCATTAAATCAATAGTTTCATACCTGTATAGTCATCCATCTGCCCATCCATCTCTCTGTTCATTTTCTGACATCTGGTCATTGAATTGGTTACACAACAGCATCATGTTGCCACCCTGATTTTTATGTGCTATATTATATTATATTATATTATATTATATTATATTATATTATATTATATTATATTATATTATATTATATTATATTATATTATATTTTATATTATATTATATTATATTATATATTGCCAACCCCCCCAGCCTGCGCTACGCACCAGCCACTTCGCGTCTCTGCCCCTCACGTTGTGAAGAGGGGGGCTGAATGCACCCCAAGGATACGCGGTCGCTCCTCTGAAACCCCCTCTTAAACGGTGATACAATGGAAAACAAATACAGTTTTTTTTACCTCCTCTTTGCTCAATCAGCTGCTGGCTTGCTGCTACTGTCGTGCCACGTAATCTGCATCTCATGCAGTGCTTCAAACATTTAAAAGCCTGTACAGCAGTTCTCCTACTCTTTGTCTTTTATTTCCGGCCCTGGGTGTGGTTAAATCTCTTGGCACAAAGTCTTGTCTCGCAGGATGTGAGTTCTTGATATTTTTTAGTTTATAATTTAAAAAGGGAATAAGACTCTGAAAATCTAACAACATCTCATTAAAGTTCAGTAAATTCTGAAAAGAATGATACCAAACATATATATGGTAGGTTTTAAAATAAGCCCAATATAAAGTGTGACAAAAAAGTGACATAAAATCGCTGCACAAATCATTGCACTTTTAGGCTTAGGATTTTATATATTATATTATATTATATCTGCGGTGGGTTGGCACCCTGCCCAGGATTGTTTCCTGCCTTGTGCCCTGTGTTGGCTGGGATTGGCTCCAGCGGACCCCCGTGACCCTGTGTTCGGATTCAGCGGGTTGGAAAATGGATGGATGGATGGATTATATTATATTATATTATATTATATTATATTATATTATATTATATTATATTATATTATATTATATTATATGCTACTGTGGCTGTCCGTTTGTCTGTCAAGGATTTTAAATCACATGTAGCTCGCAAACTGTTTGAACTACTGACCTGACATTCGTTACACATATACTACGTGACATCTACTATCCGCTTTCGGGGTGATGGATTTTATTCCTATTTTTATTTTAATTTTATTTAATTGTAGATTCAACTCTCAACAGCAGTTAGCATGGCAGCCATGCGGCGCATGCGTATGGGTGCCTTTCTCATCCCTATCACCTTCGCCGTCACTTCCACTACCTCTTCATATCTTAAATCATTCTTGAGGCAGATTGAAGACGTAAGTGCCAGGTTAAGTGAAAAATTAAGGAAAACGTACTAAGTAATTGCAACACAAACACTGACTTAATCAGTTTTAACGGGAAAAGATGCTGACGGAAGAAGAGAAGAAGCGGGCCGCTAGGGTGGAGAACAGAAGAGCTGCTCAGGAAGCAGCAATCACATCAACCTCTCAGCAAATGAATGCTAAACGTACAGAGAAAGAGAATGAAAACTATGAATGCTCAAGTCAAGTGTATTCACTGCACATTATCATGCAGTGCGCCATTACTGATTATATTATATTATATTATATTATATTATATTATATTATATTATATTATATTATATTATATTATATTATATTATATTATAAATTACAAGATTGATGGATACACAAATCACTGATTTTCTATTTGACTATAGTTGAAGTTACCTCACCAGTGCTCCATTTTTAAAAATAAGAAAAGAATGTGTTTTATGAATAAAGTAAGTAATGTAAGGTGCATTTGTTTTAACATTTTACTTTCACAATATCCTTCCCTAAATGTTTCCATGTACTTTCTGTGGTTCCATTTTGCCTGTCTTAGTGTAAAGCCAAGGTCAGACTCTCATATAGTTTGTCTAAAATTTGCAGTATTGATATTTGATGTTCTGAAAAGCGTTATTCAAACTGCATCTAATGTAATTTGATCAATCTATTAAATGATATGTGGTACTGGAATCACCACATAGGTTCAAATTCCCACTGGGTCTCTATGCAGAATGTACATGGTTTTCCTCAGTTTTGCATATTTTTTTTCTTCCATTATGCTAGTTTCTTCCCAAAATCCAAATGAGGAGAAGGATACCCTCCTCAGGGTTAGTTAATTGCTTAGGTGTGATTGTGCCAAGATAGCCTCTGTTATACCACAACAATCAACATTAAACAAATTCAATAGTGTTTGTTTTAGATGCTTTCTGATATGGGTATCTTCAGTAGTAAAGGAGCTATATAACATAAAGAAAAAATAATTAAGAGCTTTACAGAGTATTTTGCAATATACATAATATAAAGATTATCCATGGATCCCCACCACAGTTTATTTTCTTTGTATTGTGTCAATCTGGCACTATTGGTTTCCTTTCCTTCCCTGCCTTAATCAGTACAATACACGAGTGTAACTTACGAATTTCTACGCTCATTGCTAATTTGTACATTTTGTTGCATTTTAACTTTGGGTAGTTTTCTAGGACCACCTTTTGTGAAAAGCACTATATAAAAATAATGGGATCACTTAGTAAAGTACTTTATAATAGTGCTTACTGTGAAAGCTGCTGTATGAAATAAAGATTGATTGACTGACTGGATTGATTGTTCTGTAAAGTGCTTTGAAGGGTTCAACTGTACAGTATGTAATGAAGATTGATGGACTGATTGCTTTGAAGAGTACTTAGAAAAGCACTATATAAAGTCCAGATTAGTTGTTTGATTGTTTTTAAAGTGATCTCTGACTCCACTTCAATGAAAGACACTATATGTAATATGGATTAGATGATGATGCTATTCTTTCTTTCTTTCATAAAGCACACTATGTTAATTTAAAATTAGTAGTGTTATTAATTATTTCAACCTGCTTTCTTTTAGATTGTGTTCATTTTATATAGGATGGCCAGACCAAGCAGCACTAAGCTCAAGTCAGGTGCTTACAGGAAATTGGATGCAACCTTGAAAGTTAGCATTTACACAACGACCTTCATAAATTTACAATGCTGCACAGCTACGAATAGAGGTTCTAAATGAAACTTTCTTTGATAGTGGCTAAAAAAATTAAACACTCATTTTCTTAAAATAAAAAAAAAATTGAAACAATTCAGGTCACTCAGACGTGAATAATAACAATAATAATAATGTATTTTATTTATATAGTGCCTGTGAACCCTGTAAATGAATCTTTTTTTTAATATATTACAAAATAAAAGAATTAATAAAAAGTGTCATTACCCTTCAGTTCATTTTTGAAACCTTGCTAATCCAGTTCAGTCTTGCAATGGCCTGTCATGATGGGGCATCGGTCTATTACTGCATTTTCATTAATATGTATGCAATTTATAATACATCGGGGCAGAAGAGCCACTCCAGAATAAATGCCTCTGACACTTTATAATTCATTTTTTTATTATTATTGACACAGCACATGAGTATAGTCTCTTCCCATAGTAACTACAATTTATCTTTCTCCCATAATTATCATTTGTTTACCAAGGTGGCTATCCCTGATACCCATTAGAAGCAACATGCCATAAATGAGGTTTTGTGTTAGAATAAAACAATGAGATGAGTCCAAGATGACTGCTGAAAATGTATGTAGATGATCCTGCTGGCTGCAATAGAGGTAATAGATGGGCCAAGCAAACATCTGGGAAAAGTGGACATGCTGATCTTCGTGATTGCCTGCACAGTGGCAGAACTACAGCAGATTTATCAAACACCAGCACTCAGAGCATAACTTGTTTCAAGGCCATGCACACAGCTATTGGAAGAGAAAGTGATTCTATTCTATGCTATTCTATTATGTTTAAAAAATGAACTTTCGTCATAAGGATTCAAGTAGAAGTTCAAAACACACTCATAAAAATATAGACAGGTTACAAAATACTGCATATATATATATATATATATATATATATATATAGTATACTATTCATCAACCTTATATATGAAATATATATATTTATATATATATATATATATATATATATATATATATATATATATATATATATATATATATATATATATATATATATATATATATATAGGAGGAGGAGTATGAGCACCACACCTGGAAGAGAAGATGGTTCATTAACCGGATGGTAGGCCACTACAATGACACACACTGATTGGGGACATCGTAAGGAATTTGTACCTGGCTGGAATGTCTTAAGATAGAGACTGAGGAGAGTTGAAGATCAGGATAGGTTCCATCCCCCATACACTGTGCGGCAGTGGCCTTCATATGGTAACCCAATTTAGACACCCGCAGCGGTGCTTGGGAGTTGGAGTCTGGAAGGGCAAAACTTTCTTAATTTCTGCAAGTGCTGCCAGGAAGACATAGCATGACACTGGAAGCATTCCTGGGTCCAACTTAAAAGTAGTCATTTGAGTCAGTGTCGGGAGACAGTAGGAAACACTCAGCAGAGGACGGAAGAAGAGAAGATTTGGTGATTTATTGTAATTTATGTACTGTTATTGTGGCAGATTATTGTAGAGGTGAACATTGGAAGGTGCTTTGAGAGAATAAATATCTAAATACGTTTGGTGCTTTACTGTGTCTGGGGTTTGAGGCTCACTGGTGCCCCCTTATGGTCGCTATTATATATATATATATATGTGTGTGTGTGTGTGTGTGTGTGTTTGTATATTGTAAAAGACATGGGGCACCACTGAGTACCCAAACCCCAGACACTCCACATTAAAGAGTCCCAGGTAAAACACAAAAATCACAAAATACCTTATTTCCAGATCAATTCCAGAATCTTTCAATAAACTCCTCCTCCTTCTCATACTCCAGGTGAGATTTTATATCAGACCTGGGAGTACTTCCGGTACCAGGGCATAGCCCGTTGGAGGCACTTCTGGATCAGATGGAAGCTTCCTGAAACAGTGAGGCCCTCTCTCTGCATCACCCCCTGGTGGCATACAAGGACTCTGACAGGATTGTCCCTCAGGACTACGACTTCCATTCGACTTCCATTCACCCCTGCGGGTGTTCCTACTGGGTTCATGCCAGCTGAGCCATCTATTATACTGGGGGGATCTGCCCTGGATGCACCAACTCCCTACATTATTCATTCACTTATACCTTTGTACGGGATGTTGCTTCCTTCCATATTGTCCTTCCATTATGGTGTCCTGGCTCCTTCCGCCTCCCCCCCCCCAGGCCTAGCCCTGTGGGGTTCAGCAGCCAGTCCTACGAGGGGTGAAGTCAATCCATATTTATATATACTGAATATATATATTTATATATACTATTCAACCTTACATAAAAGAGCAAGCACAGTACCACAACCATGAATCAGTAAGTAGGCAGTGCAAGCAACTGAGTAACGTGATAATTATTATTATTATAAACTTTAAACAGCGGTGGGTTGGCACCCTGCCCAGGATTGGTTCCCTGCCTTGTGCCCTGTGTTGGCTGGGATTGGCTCCAGCAGACCCCCGTGACCCTGTGTTTGGATTCAGCGGGTTGGAAAATGGATGGATGGATAAACTTTAAACAACAAAACTACTAGTTCAATACACACCTCTGGCTTACAGTGTGACTCTGGCCTTAAATTGCCTGTGCTCTAGTTGTAAAAAAATGTATCTAGACAATTTTATTGTATTTTATAAGTAAATTGATGCATCAAGCACATATTCAATAATAGTGCATTGCACCAATAATAATGCTGTAGAATTTAATGTTGAATAATATTCTTTGAGCAACCATTACATTCATTTGTATGTATGTGCTATGCAATATTATATTAAGCTTTCTTCACATTTTCATGGTAAAATGCCCATTTGAGTACTGTTACCATGTAATGTTGAATTAAATTAAATACATATTACAGCTGATTGGTTTCCATGATGTACTGAACAATGCCATCTATCCACTTTATAAACTTATCTTTTCATTAGCGCTAGAGCTTATTCTGGCTTCATCTGGCATTTGATAGGAACCAAGCTTGGGTGGAGGGCAAAATTTCAGATGCTCACACACACACACACATCCACACTCACACAGGGCCACTTTAGAGTTGTAAATGAAGCTTACATGGACATGTTTGAGATGTGGGAGGAAACTAGAGTTTCCAGAGAAATCCCACAGGAATGCAGTGAGAACATGAAAGCTCTGTGCTAGGAATAGAACCCAAGTCGCTGGAGCTGTAAAGCAGAGATACTAAACACTATTTCAATGAGCTACTCGTATTGAAAAGTTTTTATGTCTGTTTTAGCTATCTTGGAAATTCATAAGTGCCACCTTTTCCTTTCCACTCTGTTCTGTGAAATTCAGGAACCACAGACCTTAACACCAATTTAGCCAGCAGTGGTTCAAATATAGGTTTTATATCTCAGATATGTCAGCGTAAGCAAGTTGGGTGTTAAATGTGAGAGGCCAGGTCTGGCAGGCCATAGCTATTACACAGCTGACCCTCTGAGTGACAGCTAATGCTTTTTGCAGCTTCTGTTGTGAAATATTTGAAGTGCTGGCAGCACAGACCATTTTCAAAATTTTGGATTAGTGCCATAAACAGGAATTATCGAACAATTGCTTTGTGAAACTTCAGATAACAGTTTGTTCCACCACAGTAGGATTTCTGAGGGTGGAAGGAAACTATTTGTGCAGCCCTTGATTAACTTATGTGAGAAAAAATAAAACAGTTACATTTATTTGCCACTGAGGTAAAATTGTGAGGCCCTGTGATGTGGAGAAGTGAATTCAATGTTGCAGACATTGCTCGGCTTTAACAGCTAATAGACCAAGTCTTGCTATTTTAGCTTCTGAGGGTTGGATCTTAATTAAAATTCAAGAAAGCTTTGCACGTGTGACATGTTTTTTTTTCTTTGTGTAATATTATTTAATCAGATTTGCTATACAGATTAATTACAAGATGGTCCATATGACCAATTCGGCCATTCTCTCTTTCTATCTGTGTCTGTCTTTGCCAGGCCAATTTACTTGCCAGCTAAAGATTATGACATAATTTTCCTTAAATAAAACGTTTAATAATGCTTGGTTTGGAGTTGTTAATAATTGGGAAAACCAGCATCCATAAATTCTCTGAGTTCTCCTTTCTGCCTAACCATCTCACTCACTCTTCTGGTTGCTGTAGATATTTCCGCAGCTTCAGTCCTCACTTTGTTTTTAATATTGTTGGTTTGCCTATATCATTAAAACATCATGTGCCATCTCTGGCTGCCATTCCCTTTTCATTCCCATTTTTTATGTCAGTCTTTTACTTCATATTGCAGTTTTTATTATGTTCCATGGCACTTAACAAAGCATGGGATGAATACATGAATGAATCATCCATCCTTTTTTTCTGTGCCAGCTTTACCCAAGTCAGTGTCACAGGCAGGCACGGCCAAAGTGGCAAACCAGGAACGAATCCTGGAGGCAGTGCCAGTCATTAGAGGGCCTACTCATCCATGTACTCACTCACATCAATCACTCATTCCTTATTAATACATATCATAGTGAACGCCATCAGAAGGCACTTTATAAAACAAATGTTCAGTCAGACACTTTAGATGGCAATTTTTAATGCCACAGGTTGACAGGAATTAAAAAGCACTTTAAAAAAGCCCTGCAGTACAACAAAATACAAGCAGAAATTAGTCTATAGATTTTTATGCTTGTCCTTTTTTATTCTGTTTCTTTTTTGAGTCCCAAGTTTTTTAAAACTTTTATACTAAGAGGGGATACACAGATAAGACAAGACAAAAAAGATAAGATAACTGCGTAGTAAGGGATGGGAATGCCAGAGAGCAGCAGATAAATTCAGCAGCGAACTTATCGTGAATGGGGAGTTCACACTGATGAATGATGGGCAATTTTGCAGGCCAGTTTGGGTAAATTAGTCCCACCAGTAGTATACCTTCCATCCTTAAATAGTGTCTGGAAGAAAACCTTCTAGGAGTGATAGATCTGTAAAGAAGTGGTTATGAAGAGAGAAGTTAGCTGAACATCATTACAGAGGTGAACAGTAAATATCCTTAGAGAATCAGGGGTGCTTGCTAATGTTAAATGAGACTAGGCAACCCAAAGTAGCTGCAGAGTCCTGTTTTTTTAATCAATGAGGACACAGTTACTGTATGTATCCTCCAAATCCTCCAAGAGGCCCTGAGTATTGGTGGCCCTATAGCTTTATGGGACATACATGACTGCTAATAATTCTGAGGATGGGCTAGATAATGATTTAAACATTTATACTTGCCAAGTGAATGTGGAGCTCAGAAGGTCATTGGCAAACTTGTAGGCACATCCGAGACTTGGACAGAAGATATAGTGATACACTATTAGGTTTTGGCTAGAACTCAAACCCTAGACCCTCTTCTTGTCTACAGTATACTCTGGGCTCTCCTATCTGTGTCTTTTGCCTATACAACATTGATCATGAAGCAGTCGTATGATGACATGATCAGGAGAAAAAGAGTTTCTGTGAGGTGTGAATCAGTGGAATGAGACAAACATAAAGGGATGGGGTCTCAGGGAGCACACCATTTAACAGCTGTGAGGCTATATGAAAATAAATCTAAAAAATTACAAAAAGTTTCTTGTCTTCCAGCCTAAAGGTCTTTTCCTCCTATGCGTTTATGTAGCCCTGGTGGAGTTGGGTCCAAAATTGAATGGCGATTTCTGAATGTTTACTCTTTTATGTAATGTCATGATTGGAAGGGGCGGCACTTCCATGTAGGTTTGGGAGGAACATCACCGTTCATCACTGTTCAGGGGTCTCCTCCATTGTAGGGCTGGAAGAGGAAGAGAGGTTAGTACATGTGACTGACCCAAATTTGACCCTCATTTAGATTGCTGCAGAGAGCCTTCAAGACACTTCTGTAGCACTCGTGCATGACATACAAAATACACAATGATAGTGCAACCCCAACATTCAAGCTTCAGTATTTTATTTTCTCATCTTTTCCCATTCTATGACTGCCTACTAATTAATGGAGTACAACAACAAGCACAGGTAAGAGGCTGATTGAAACTACGAGTGAGAAAAAGAGTGAGTAGGTGTGGAGCTATAGCCAAACCCTAACACACTGGGCATGTGAATGCGTCTGAAAATCTGCACTCAATCACCCACTTTTGGAGGTAGATTAGTAGGGAAGCCATCCCCACTTAGTCAGTGAGGGACTGATACACTTTGCTGCCAGGCCCCGTGTTGTATTCTGGTTTTATTGTTTTGTGTCTAACTCTAAAATGCTTTGCTTTGTCAATTCAGACATCTTTCTTTTTACTTCTCTATTATAAACCACAGGACCACTTTAATCCAGATACATAGTCTTGAAGAGCTGAAGCCTAAACCAGCCTAATTTAGTGCTAGATGGGAGCCAGGCCTGTATGTCAAGCCAGTCCATTGCACAGTTTTCTCACAAACATAGCCTTACTCTCTTATATGAGTCCAGTTTAATGTCACCAATCAACATAACCTGACAACCAACAAAAGGAGAACATTCAAACATCACACACATAGAGATTGATACGATATGGATTTCCTTTTACATTATCTTTGCCCTTTTCTATGGGTAGTCCTCCTTTAATAGAGGTTTTGTATATTGAGGAGTTCATTTTTACCATTTTGAATTTTTTTTTAACTTTATTTACGGACCGTTAAAATGTATTCCGTTTTGTCACAGTAGCATAATAGGCATCACCATCTTCGGACACGTGATGATGATGGGAACTATAGTTTCTATTACCAGAACCAGGAGTGTATAGCAGGTGACATCATCAGTGCATTATGTTAAAAGGTTGGCACCGTACACATCCTGCTCATCTAAGATAGTTTCCAGAAGGTTAGCAAGTGTACTCTTTTGTTTCTTCGAATCCTGACCCTTTGCTGTAAACTTCTGACTGCAAGTTTGATTTCTGTTTTGGTTTTGTTATAGAGGAATTAGGATTGACTTCCCATTAATGATCTTAACTTGGATTTTGACTTTATCTCATCTCTCAGTCATTTTTCTAATACTGCCATCAATTCTTGGTGACCAGGTTGAGATTCAAACCAAGAATCCCTAACCCTAACCCAAACCCTAAGCCTAAAATAGCTTATCTACAGATAGATAGATAGAATGCTATTTAAAATAATAAAATGTAAAATATAATACATTTAATATATAATAATAATAATTCAAGCATATGTGTGTATATATATATATATATATATATATATATATATATATATATATATATATATATATATATATATTTATATATATATATATATATATATATATATATATATATATAATAATAATAATAATAATAATAAATTTTATTTATATTGCACTTTATATATATATATATATATATATTTATATATATATATATATATATATATATATATATATATATATATATATATATATATATATATATATATATAGCATCTATACTAATAAAAGGCAAAGCCCTCACTGACTCACTCATCACTAATTCTCCAACTTCCCGTGTAGGTAGAAGGCTGAAATTTGGCAGGCTCATTCCTTACAGCTTACTTACAAAAGTTAAGCAGGTTTCATTTTGAAATTCTACGCGTAACGGTCATAACAGTCGACAACGTCCACCATGTTAAACTTTCTTATTTATGGCCCCATCTTCACGAAATTTGGTAGGCGGCTTCCCTGCGCTATCTGAAACCGATGTACGTACTTATTTCGGCGGTATGATGCCACTGTTAGCCGCCATATTGAACTTTCCAACGGTCTTTGTTACTTATGGGCTCATCTTCAAGAAATTTGGTATGCGGGTTCCCAACGCTAACAGAATCCTACTTACATACATATATACGTCCATAGCCTGCAGCTCGGTCGCTGTGTGTCCCCCATCCCCACGCCTCCCACGTAGTTGGCTGCCTGCCTATATAAGGCCATCCGTCGCTCCGGTCTCTTCATTCCCTTCCTTGCTTCGCCACGGTATTCACGTCTCCCTGCTGATAACTGCAGCCTTTTTATTTAATCCACGGCTTCTCCGCTGTTTTATTGTTCATTTATTATGATTATAGTTAATGTGTAGGTATTTTAGACTTAGTTTACATTGTTCAGGTACCCATTTCCTTTATCGTTCCAACTGTACCCCCATTAACATGTCTATCGAGGTGATCACCATCGATCAAAGAACTGTCACTTACCAAGTGGTTTCCATGACGGAGATGGCGACTGCCTTTTCCATTCTCTGTGTTACATATTGCATGGCCATATCAGGCTCACTCTTGATATCCGGAGGAACATTGTGTCTTATGTATTGAATGACTGGGACAGGTTCAAGGTGTGGACTGATGACGGTACAGGAGATAATTATACTACACAGGAGCACTATAAGAGTGAAATGCTTAAGCCCTTCACCTATGGTTCTGCATGTGAGTTGATGGCTGCCGCTGAATTGTTCGGTTGTCGCTATCAAGTGTACCGAAATGGCCAAATATTTTACACCTTTGGACAACCGCCAATGCCTCTTAAACATCTTAGATTCACAGGTGACGATTTGAGTAGTGGACACCTTGATGTTTATGAATGTTTAAACTCTCAAAAGCTGGATGCGAAGTTATCAATGAAACCCATTTCAATTCAAACGCCTCCAGTTTCCAGTAAGGCTCTGCTTCGCAATGGCAATTAATAAGTCTCAGGGACAGACCCTACAAAAGGTTGGCATTGATTTGAGGCAAGATTGCTTTTCACATGGCCAACTGTACGTTGCATGCTCAAGAGTAAGCTCAGCGCACAGCTTGGTCATATTACAACTGGAGGGCCGAACTGACAACGTGGTATACAAAGAGATCCTTGACAAATAATTATTGGTATATTTTCCCTCAGTTTTACTTTTTTTCTTAATAAAAATTTTAAAGCAGTACTTCGCCGTTGCGAAGCGCGGGTATTTTGCTAGTATATATATATATATATATATATATATATATATATATATATATATATATATATATATATATATATACAGTCGATTCCGCTTAATTGGGCCACCGGTTAATTAGGGCAGCCACTTATTTGGGCCAAATCTCAAGGAACGAAAACCAAACTTATAAACTAATACATAATTTAAACGCTTAATTGGGAAAACATTCCGCTTAATTGGGACAGTAACAGACGCGTGCTGCTAGTCAGTCATCTATCATCGCCTGTTGAAGAAGCATGAGTAAGTTCAGCTAGTACAATCTTAAAGTGGAGTAGCATGTGTCTGCTTAATAGTCTACCGTCACCACTACTGTACCGTCGTGTGTACCTATAACGTATGAGTAAACTTGTTTTTTGTCGATTTTATTTAAACAATTTATAACTGTGGCCAAGATGCCAAGAAATGATTTTACACTTTTAAGTAAAATTGCTTTGCTGGATAAAATTTAAAGCCAGCCATTTAATACAAGCCATTGTAGGCTTGCTCAGATAACTGGTGTACCAAAATTTACCATAGCGCGTCTCTTACAACAAGAGGTTTATTTATATTTTAATAAATAATTTATTAAAACACGTACCTACTTATTTTATTTTAGAATTTATTATTATTTTTTCTTCACAGTTTATATTATTTTCTTGTAATTTATATTTCTGTTCAAAAATGTATTAAAATATTGAAAGAAAATTATTTATTGTTTAATTTTATGTGGAATTCGCTTAATTGGGCCAAAATGTCATAGTCCTAATGTGTCCCAATTAAGTGGAATCGACTATATATATATATATTGCCAAGAATGCTTATAAAACAGAGGCAACTGAATCACAAGAAAAGCTGATGACATTTCCTTTTCATTTAATTCATTTTTAAAAGACTTTTCAATTGTGTCTATGGCAAACTGAACCATGTAATTGAGTTCAGTGGCAGCTTAGTGCCCGGTACTGTCCTGTATTTCTATGAAATTGGCCCCATTTTGCATAACAGATAGTCAGTCCAATTCATACCTGACTTGCTGATAATTTTCTGGTAACGAGCCACTAAACTTGTAATTCCAAAGACAAAGAGGAAGCCTGAAACAATAAGACAGTGGAGATTCTTTTTCCTCACAGCCATCAAAACAAGATTCCAAGCAGAGGATCAGTGGTTCACCCCACTTGTGGTCTTTGATGAGGCATTCCTGGCTTCCTGATATTGTGATTGCACTTAACAAACACAAAACAAATTAATTTCATTCTCAATAATTTTAAGGGTTGAGGAGATGTATCCTCCTCAGGATATCCTGTTTTGATTAAGGTTAACATCCTTGTCCCTATAGCAATATTATTTTAACATAAAAGTAGCAAATGTAAAGTGGCTGACAATAACACTTTTATTATTATTTTTATTATCATTTTAGAGTCTCCTTCAGTTAAGGAATGTTAAGGTACAGAGGTGGTTTGGGTTTTTGGGCAATGGGAGGACAGATTTTGGTCAAACATCTCCTGAAGCACTTGCTAAAGGCCATTGATGTTACGTATTCTACACATTTTTTTCAAAAACTTTCTATGAAACTTAAAGAGACAGACATTTCACATTCATTCTGCTATTCTGATATTTAGTTTCAAAGATTTGTTTTAGTCACAAATGGGTTTATTGGAAGTTCTCAAAAGTATAAAGTAAGGTAAGTATGTTTACGCCATGAACTCATGTTAGCCATATAGAGTTTTCAGTTAATTAAGTAAAACACTGAGACATACCAGTTAGCAGAAAGTGCTTTATGTTACACTGGAGTCTTAGAAATGGGTGTCTCAAATTTTTCTATTTGCCGTGAGAAAATTGATTACAGCCCTGCTTTAAATGGTGCTCACTGCTAAAGGTGCTATCTAAGATTGTGATGCGCAATATCCTAGCAGTTTGGGGTATATGTCTCTTTACGCTGGAATGGTGGGCAAGCCTCTAGTGATGCCTGAGATTGATCTTTGCGATATTTAGTTAAGCAGAAACTAATGGGTAGCCTCTCCTTTTAAATGTGCATATAGACCAGGCTAGGGCCAGGTACGCTCTTTGATATATTTTTTATGTAAGGGCTGTCAGTGATGCCTGTAATTATCTCCAATGATGACACACTAACTAAGATGCATTTTGATTTATTAACCATAGTTAGATAACATGACGGACTCAGATTACTCACAATCATGACATTGCTATGGGTATGAGTCCAGCTCTTTAGCCATTAGGTCTCATTGGCAGTCCGGTTTTGGCTCAGATCTTCCACCTAATTTGAACACTAGACATGTGAGACAAATAGTCCATCACATCAAGGTCATTCTCTGCATGCTAAATTATTACCTGAAATATTTTATTTTCTGAATATGCATTATGTATTTTTAGAATTATCCTATCCTCCAGTGTAATCTACAAATGACTACTACGCATTGGTTTATTCTACAGTGTTCATAAGTGGTCATCACCATATGCTGATCAGGAAGCTTACTTTTGCTTGTAAACATTACAAGATGTTCTCTAGTCCTTTTCATTTTGCTATTGACTTCCAGAAGCCTCTGTACTCTCCAGTTTTATTGGTTCTTTTTCACAAGATGCCCAGCACTCCACTTTATGGGGTCCTTCTTTACAAGTCTCTCAATTAATGCTCATCTGCTGCTCAGTACCAGTAGCTGCCTTACACTTCATTGTTACCTTATGGTGAACACACTCATTATTCTCCTCCCCTGTGTTGCTGGCCAGTGAATCCCTAAAGCTGATCTACCCACACTCATTAGAAATTAGTGATCAACCCAAGCTGTCCTACTCCATGATTTTATTGATTTGTCTTCACTACAGGGTTGGATAAACCTGGTCAATGGTCACCACAAGATGGCCTGTTTTACAATCTTAGAAAATGGTGGTTGACAAAAATTATAGGAGGCAGCGTCCAACACAAGTTATCCTAGTGTTTAATCTTACAAACTGGTAAGCACAGCAGGATGTCCTACTGTTTAGATTTACTGGCCCATATTTAATTCAAACTGTCCTACTCTGAAGTCTTAGCAACTGGGAATCACCATATGCTACATGGCAAAGCATTCTCACTAGCCCATAACCATCTCATGATTTCCTAAGTGTCATCCTGAATGCAAACTGTCATAAAGTTAAGCAACTGGTAATCACTGTAAACTCTTAAAATCTGGTTGTCACTGCAATCTGCCCTTTCTGTTCTGTCTAAATGAGGATCACCACGAACTATACAAGACTGCTGTTAAAAACTGGCAAGATTTCTTAATTCCCACTCCTACCAGCTGGTGATCAATATTAGCTGTTCTATTAGCTCATTTTTGGCCATAAGTAGTTGCAAGCTGCCCAAGAGTACACTCCAACTAGCAGATGTTATCACTACTTTTATCAACCAGTGCTTGTCACAAACTGCTCTGTTCTCCATCCTTAGTGGCCAGGGATTATTTTGTGCTATCCTCTTTTCCATTCTTTCCATTCTTACTTTTTAGTGATCACCACAAGTACCCAAGCCTCTTTTACTGCAATAAATATGCAGATGATAAATATAACCATTTGGGCAGAACACAAATAAAACTCAAAAATTACAAGACAGTGTAAGACAATTTCTTACCCGATACCACATTAAAGGATAATGAAGCGATGGGCTTTCCAGCCAGGAGGGAAGCCAGGAGACCAATATACAGTAAAGGAAGAACTGTAGGAGACATCAGTGTTTGGATCATTTATCCCTGGTATACTAGATAGCAGCATCCTTAGGTTAGAATTCCCACATGGACACCCGCAGGGCATGCTGGGACCTGTAGTCCAGTGGGGCAGCCCTGTTGGGTTCCGTGGGGACTGCCATAAGGAGCTGCCAGGATTAGTAATCCCTACTTTCAAGGATTTCTATTTGCTTCCAGCGGACATCCTCCAGGGTCATAGATAAAAGAAGCCGCTCAACCTCAACTAAGCGAGTTGGAGTTGGGAAGCAGAGGAGAACACTTGCTTGGAGAAAGTGGAGAAGAATGGAGAAGGAGGAAAGATCTTTACTGTGTTATGTGCTGTGTTATACAGAGAATTCTAGAAGAGCTCTGTAAAGGTATTGGAAAGAAATAAAATCACTGTATTTGAACCTGTGACTGTGTTTGTGTTAGTTGTGTCCAGGGATTGGGTCTCAATGATGCCAACTGTTTTTCACACCCTGAGAAATGTCTTGTGCCACTTTTATCCATTCATCCATCCATCCATTATCCAACCTGCTATATCCTAACACAGGGTAACGTGGGTCTGCTGGAGCCAGTCCCAGCCAACACAGGGAGCAAGGCAGGAACAAACCCAGGGCAGGGCGCCAGCCTACCGCAGTGCCACTTTTATATGGAAATATATGTCTGGGGCCAGTTACAAATGCTACTGGCTACAGTATGTTCACTAGTCCACTTCATCCCACTTCTTGTTGAATAATTGTAAACCCTAAGGTCGTAGAAGACCAGGTGCTCCCATCGATAACAGCATAAGTCTTCAGAAAGCAAAATTGCTTACTTTGGACTGCACCGACTTCTTGAACACCACTTCCTTTTGACTGTATAATAATCCTTTGGTTTTCTTGGCTGTCTTTTCTAAGGGTAATTTGGGGAATTCATTTTTCTATAAGAATATTGATTTGGGAATCTCAGTAGCATACTGTGGGAAAAAAAAGAGACAGACTGAATGGAAAAGGCCAGGGGAGCTTCCCACCGGACCTTCAATAAACTGCCAGTCAGCAGGGCCAAAATCCATACTGGTGACATGCTGTCCCCTTGGCTGGGAAGGCTATACATGCGGCGAGGGATTTTGTGGCAAAAAGATTCTGATGTAATTGTCACTGAGATTTCAACACTGAGACATTTTTTTAATAGGGTCAGCAAACAAAGTTAATAGATTTGTATCTCTTGATTTGCCCACGCAGTCAGATACACATGCTATGTGTGCGTGTGTGCGCCTTAGGACCATTGCATGTGACATTCCCTTGGTATAATGTGGCTTACCCAAATGGAAATATTGTAGGATTTTTTTTTAATATTTTATTTCATAGTTTTATTTCTTGAACCCTGCATTGCTCAAGCTTAATTTACTTTCTACATTCCTTCAAAAAATGATATTCTCTAAGGACAGCGTGAAGAAGCCAGCTCTTCATTCCATTTCAGCTATTCTGTGTTCAAGATGACCAGCGTTTTAGACAAGATGCTGCGCAGGGGCTGGAAATGTTCACACAAATGATGGAAAAGAGATATCCTGTTGACAGTAACCAGGATGAAAGCCAAAGACAACACCTTTTTTTTTCAACCCATCCATGAATTGGCAGCAAAGTCTGAGTGTACTTTTTATTTTTTTTATTTTTTTTGTTATGAAGCATATTCTTTACATGTTAATTGTTTCTCTTTCTGGAGCAAGGAGCAAAAAGGGGCCTCAGAAGTGCAGCGATGATGGTGATATGTTTGCCGCCAGCATATACAATAAGCTTCTCAAAGATTTTTTTTTTATCCCTATTAAATGGGTGAGGCAGTAAAGAACAGTACCCAGACCAGTGTGACTAGGGGCCCTCAGTGATTTGAAGAGTCACACCTGTCTTGGCCACTAGTGCAGGTGTTTCTAGGTCAGCTCTCCCTGTGGTTATCAATCCCTGACAGTTGACAGTTTAATTTTACACCACAAGCACCTCATTACTTCTGTAGGCACTTGAAGAACATGTGGGCACTGGATTGGATCAGCGATCAATGACAAAGGTTGCATAGGGTGCAAGTGGTAGTGGTAAAAGTGAAGGTCTCCATGCATGAGTTGGCAGTGGTAGGGTTACATGACAGGGGGAGTTTAGCTGACAAACAGTCTGTCGCCGCTAAAAGAATAGAGCTGTGCTTCAGACTCATGGCTTATAAAATACAACCCGCCGTTAAAGACACAGCCTTGATTAAGAAGCGGATTGAAAAATTTAATGGACTTGCTGACTAATAAATTTTTGTCTACAAGGTTTGGTAAAGTAGATCTTTTGGGAAAAAAAAGGCAAAAAGATATATGCACTTCACTGTTAGCAATACTCATAAATTTATGGTATTTCCTTTAACTTTATTATTTAGTCTGTAATAGTTTTAGTTTGTAAATGAAAAGTCAGATATAAAAACATATATATATATAACTTTGGTATAATTTCAGTCTTCACAAACAGAGTGGAATAAGGTCAGAGAAAGTCTGTTGGCAAAATTTCTTTTAACTCCTTATATTTACATTATTAAACCTACATAATTCATTTCAGCATGACAGTGATCAAGTGCCTATTCCAGCAGCATTGGATGCCAGGCACCCCAACCCTGGACAGGAAGTAAGTCCATTGGAGAACATAGACTTTCATTCTGGTCAACTTAGAGCTGCCAGTTAACCCAACATGGGAAACAAACTTGAACACCAAATAGGTACGAGGAGAACTTCAAGATCCTTTAGTTATCTGGTAGTAGTGCCAACCACTGTGCCTCTGTGCTGTCAGCTTGCGAATATAGCAGCAATTTTATAGTTCATTAACCCTGCAAACAATTTGTTCTTATAAACTACGAAAGTGCTGTATATCAAGGATTGCTACATTAAACAGTTTGGCATATTGTTAAACATAAAAGGTGTTTGGTCATTCATTCCCATGTTGTGTTTTCTCATTTTATTAAAGTACAGTAGACTAAAACATGCTACTTGCAAAGCCAGTACAAGTCATTTCTATAAAATGAAGACTCTTACTAAAGATTTCCAGCTTTCTTCCACATTCCTAGGACATGCTGTCAGGTCCATTAACTGCTCCAAATTGCCCTGATCTCACTGCACATTCATCACTGGTGTGGTGCGTGATGGATTGGCTTCCCATCCAGAGATGGTTCCAGCTTTTCACCCTTTGTTGTCGGAATTTCTCTGCAAGGTAGCAACATTTATTCTTCTTAACCTGGTGAGAAGCACAGTAAATCTGTAAAAATCTTAGAGGTATACGGTTCTTCATTTTGGGCACATAAAGTTGACCAGTGCTCAGGGTTGTTACCGAAAGGAACGTCTAGACTAGGGGTCTCCAGCTCTGGTCCTAGAGAGCTACCGTGGCTGCAAGTTTTCATTCTAACTCATTTCTTAATTAGTGACCAGTTTTTGCTGCTAATTAACTATTTCTCTTTATTTTAAGTGACTTTTCCTGAGACTCTGACCGCTGAATTGATTCTTTTTCCTTAAATGGCACCTAAACATAAGTTTGATGTGAAGTGAGCCAATAGATGACCAACTAAGTCGGGACCTCAAACTCCAACCAACTTCACTTCATTCAGTTTCTTAATTTGAAGCCAATTCTCGTTGCTAATTAAACCCGTTATTTAATTCCATGACGCTCATTCTGCCATGGCAGACATTTCCAAAACTGTTGATTTTCTTTTTTAAGAGTGCTGTCGAAATGTTTTGTGGACCTGAGCAGATCAGCATTACTGAGGCCTTCACCTTTCTTTATTTTCAGTTATTGTGTGATGGATGCAGGTTGTTGATTATGTGTTGGTACATTTTGTGTCTTAATATTGTTTGGTTGCTAATTAAGGAAAAAAGAAATAATTAAGTGGCCTGACTCTTAAGTTGTGCATCAATTAAAATTAAGGTAAAGAGTTAATTAGCAGCAAAATCTGATCACTAATTAAAAAATGGGTTAGAATGAAAACCTGCAGCTGCAGTAGCTCTCCAGGACTGGAGTTGGAGACCTCTGGTATAGTGTATATTCCACCAGAAAGAATATGTAAATGCTGACATTAGAATGATTTGCTTGAAATCAAATGTAGTAAAAATGAATAAAGTGGACATCTTTGCCACACCAGATCACAGCATGATAGCTTTCTGTGCCATGGCATCAGGCCTTTTAGCCATGCTGGTTTGATGGAAGCTTTCTGGACGAGAATAGGAATATCAACATGACGTCCTCCTGACCAAATCCACAGCAAAGCAGTCATTATAATTTCAACTGCTTTTTATATTGTGAATGTCTGTTAAAGGTACAACTTTTAAAAAGAACTGAACATATTTTGTATACTTTGTGTATATGGAATTAACAACAACTTGTAGTTAACATCAACAAGCAGTATTGATCGGGTATCAATGAGACAAGGCTTTTGTCCCATTAAAAATGCTTTAAATTGTCAGGTTAAAGATTATTATTATTATTATTTTTTGCTTGGAAGACTATCCAAACTTGCTTTTGAGGTAGAAACAACCCCTGGACAGGGCACCAGTCCATCATACACATCCACACACCAAATATATTAGCGTCAGCAGTCCATCTAACCTGCATGTCTTTGGACAGTGGGAGGAATCCGGAGCAGCCAGAAGAAACAACCACAGACATAGGAGAACATTCAAGCTCCACACAGGGAGGACCCAGGATGCAAACCCTGGTCTCCTTACTGCAAGGCCCTCAGAGACTACAAAATACAAAATCACCATTATTCATTTAAACAATTGTTCTCTCAACCTCTTAACCCCTGATGTTTGATGATATTTAATTTTGGATGATGTCTGCTGCTTCAAAAAAGTACACTTTTCTGTTGGTCGGATCCATAAGGCTGGAGTATTCGCTCCTCAATTGCTAAACTTTTCTCTCATTTAATTCCAAAGTGTCACACTCACGAAGAGACTTTTATCTGTCTTTCACGAATTTAAGTATGTTTTCAGGAAAGGACTTAGTCTTGTGTGCTTTGTATCCTGGAGTGCATTTTGACGACTGTTGTGGGCATATTTTTTCTTTCCTTCTTTTCTTTGCAGAAGTCCTTAGAGCTCAGTCAAATGAGTCCCTGAAAAGTCACCCAAAATTCAATTTCTGTCTTGAGCAAGATTATCAGTTTAGAGTGGTGATGCTCCAGTGTTCGATGTGTGCAGTCCAAATGCAGGGATACATTTTCACATGTTATTAGTAAGGTGAGTGCTGTGTGCTTGCCAGAATGTAATGAGAAATTGCATATTTGCAGAGAGAGAGAGACACTCAAAAAATTCCATTTGACTTGGCCCTGCTTCATTAGTTTCATTTGATTTTTCTTATATGAATGGTTCAAGTGCTAATTTGCTGAAGAAATCAACTTTAGACTCTTATGGCATCTGTTAAAAAAGGCTCCCGTCAGTCGACACAGATTAAATACAAACTCTATTTAAAAAATACCATCTCACCTTAAGTGAGCACTCGCTGGGCAGTCAGAATTTCATAACTTTATGAAATGTAATGATGAGCTGTCTTTAAGAGAAATAAAACAATAAAAATCTTTTAAAAAATAATACAAATGGAGGCTGTTTGGATAAAAATGTTTTGAGTAGCGGGCACTTTGTAAAGATTCTCAGACAAGATGGATTTGTATTTCTTTGTTCCTCAAATGTATGTTTTGATATTATTCAGTTGAAGAAATAAACTAAATGAACGGAAAATTGAATTTATACCACATTCTTTCTTGGATCCGATGTATTAAAGAAATAAGCCAGCCAGAATATTTAGAAAGAGTAAGAAAAAGAGGAAGAGAATTGGACCCTAGGACTGCTCATCCTAGGGGAGTATAGATTTTTCTTTTTAATTTAATATTTCCCTATGATGTACATACACTGTGTCAGGAAAACGCCATTAATAATGTTGGCTTTTTTAATGCTGAGTTTTTCAGCTGTGAAATTAAATCACTCCTGTTTGCTTTCATCTTACGTAGGTACGAGTTTGAACAAAAAATAAGTAAACCTTCTTGACAAGCCCTCTAAATGTTTAAACACTTTAGCTATGTTTGCAATGGGAAAATTGCATTACAGGATCCCAAATCTACTAAATGTATTCCTTGAGGTCAGCTTTGACATCTTTGATGAAATAGTTTTAGTCTTAATAAAATTCTAGTTCGATTTATTCCATATCTCTCGACAAAAGGGACCTTTCATTTTTGGTGGAAATGTATGTAAATATTTGTAGCATGGTGCTAATTTTGAGCTTAGGTATTTCTAGATTGTGCAATAAAATATCAGTTGTCACTGATTGTGATTAATAGCCAATTCGGAAGCATTATCATGCTATATGACCATACACATCATTCGATAATAATTGAATGCACACACACAGTAAATGTGTCTTTATGTACTGTATACTGTATATACAATACAGTATCTATATGCCTCCATACACATGTGTGGATACAGTAGATACAGTATTTAGAGTAGGAATGAGTCTATCAATATACTCCCTTGTGGAAATACTGAAAAGAATATTTGAAACTGAAAATTTTATCTGTGGACTATTTAATATTTCAGTTAGTTTGTATGCACTTTTCTTTATATACAGTATATGTTGTAGCAGGGTTAGTGATAAGGCAGAGTAACTCCAAAAATAATTGGTGTGTCAACTGGACCTACCCCATTGAATATGAACAAAAAGATAAAAAAAAAAGTGAAAACACATCCGCAGTGTTGCAACAATAGATTGCAGGCTTGATGCCCTCTAAACTGCTCTGGTGGTGTCCTTAAAAACTTTCCATTTGGTGTTGTTCCCGTTAGTCAAACTGTCGGGTCAAAATGAGATGCCACCTTCTGGGAATGCCTCTCATTTATACCAGACGGACCAGAAGGGATGGGGCTCCTTTGGCTCCATTGCCGTCAGGCGACAGTTTTTTATACTACATAAACTATATGTTTATTTTATATGTGAACTGTACTGTATATAAAAAAATATATATAACATAATTTATACATAATTTTGTATCCACATCTGCCTTGTACTTAATCAAATTTACAAATTTAGTACCAAATCTGTTCAATTTTGCAGAACATTTATTAGAACTCAGCTCATCATCATAACTGCTTTATACTAAGCTTTACTGAAGCCTTAGGAATGCATGGTGGGGCAGCTTGATTACAATCCTGATCCAGTCACAAAATGTGTGCAGTCTGAGTATATTAGTCTAATTGTTGATTGTAAAAAAGCCTCAGAATAAAGAAAACCAGTGTGGGTGTATGTGACTGTGATGTTGAGGCCTATTTCCTGCCTTTTGTCCAATGGTTCCCAAACTTTCTGAGACCCTAAATTTGGATTAAATTATTTTAGAGGATGGATGCATAGATGGATAGATAGATGAGTGAAAGGAAAAACAGATGAATTGATGGATGGATCTGTCAATGTTCATTGCATTCCAGCTTAGTATGACCCTAAATACTGTATGTATAAAGCGATTTTAAGAGGATGAATGATTGGATAGAACAATGTAAACAGATTACATAGCAGCTTTTCCATTGGTCATTTTAATCATCTTTTTTCTCTATGTCCTTATTTGCATGCCCAATGTCTTTGGCACATTTTGGTGTTCCATTTCAGGTTGTCCACTTAGCAGTGAAAACTACCAAATTATCATAGTCCTTAAAAACTTAAATGCATATTCTGTGGAAATATTGTTTCTGTTGCAGTTTTTTTCATCTGCTCAGTAATTATAAACCAATATTATAGTCTTTATTTTGATGTGCACAGAGTACACTGAGATTTTTACTTGTACGTGCAACACTTTCCCACTCTTCAGTATCATGCTTAGTGAGCATAATAACCTTACCTCCACATTTTAATTTTCCTGACCTAATTATTAAAAATTTCAACTCTTTTAACTTTTGCATTGTGCACTATCCAAAAATGCCTTCAATGAATAATACACATTTCTTTTGTTTATATCTATCTATCTATCTATCTATCTATCTATCTATCTATCTATCTATCTATCTATCTATCTATCTATCTATCTATCTATCTATCTATCTATCTATCTATCTATCTATCTATCTATCCTAGTAGACAGTTTTTATAAAAATGTGTGTCAGGCACAATTTTTCCCTTACTATCCATTCTAAAAGCATATCATCTTTTTTAATGATCAAAGTATTTCCAAGTTTTTTACCTACATAGTAAAATAGAAAGTCCAGAAACAGAGGGTATTGTTATGTAACTTATTCCTTTATGTGGCATTTATGTGAGCACTGAAACACAATGCCCATAAATAAATTGATGAATTAATTAATCATTAATTCAATTTATATTTTGAATTGTAATGTATACACATATGTATAGTATATATACATATTAGGGGGCTTTGCCCCCTGCTCGCTTCGCTCGCCAACCCCTGGCCTGCTCTACATGCCAGCCACTTTGTGTCTCTGCCACTCACTTTATTTCACCAAATAACTATTTTTTTAATTCTCGCGGATACACCACTTCATTGGGAAAAAACACTACTTTTCCGTGAAGGCAACACAAATTAAACAATCTACAAGTCTCCGTCTTAAAGTTTAAATACAAACAATATATTCAATCGCTTTTTTGTTATTTCACTGAGTAATAATTTCTGTTTGTTTGCACTAATGTGATCTTTAATATCATTTTTTGAGACTTTTGAATTTTAGTACTTTCATTATGTGTAACCTGTTCTGCATGTGTATCGCGCCAACGTTTTTGAATTCTTTACAACGTTCTACTCTTTGTCTTTTATTTCTGTCCCTGGGCATGGTTAAATCTATTGCCACAAAGTCTCGTCTTGCGTGACATGAAAGTATCTCTCTGAAAAAGTCACATCTTGTCCCAGGCTAAAAAGTCTTGTCTCATCCCAGGATTTTTTATTATAATAGTAATATATATATATATCCATCCATCCATCCATTTTCCAACCCGCTGAATCCGAACACAGGGTCACGGGGGTCTGCTGGAGCCAATCCCAGCCAACACGGCAGGAACCAATCCAGGGCAGGGTGCCAACCCACAGCAGGACACACACAAACACACCCACACACCAAGTACACACTAGGGCCAATTTAGAATCGCCAATCCACCTAACCTGCATGTCTTTGGACTGTGGGAGGAAACCGGAGCGCCCGGAGGAAACCCACGCAGACACGGGGAGAACATGCAAACTTCAGGCAGGGAGGACCCGGGAAGCGAACCCAGGTCCCCAGGTCTCCCAACTGCGAGGCAGCAGTGCTACCCACTGCGCCACTGTGCTGCCCTATATATATATATATATATATATATATATTGTAACAACTCTAGGGGGCATGCCAGCCACTCAACCCGACACAGACAAATGCTAGAGGCATACTTATTACACAAAAGATACTTTGTAATTGTAGCTTCTTTACAGATTGCAAATACTATCATACACATTTGGCAAAAAACATTGGAATGGTGGCTGATTTTTATGGCAGATGGACCAGAAATTGGAGTAGAGTTGAAATGATGTGGATGGGATGGGACGGAGATGATGTCATCAGAGGGTGACTGGGTTGAAGTGTCACGTGGGGACGGCTGGAATGCTGACGGTCTTCCTTGTTCATACTCACTTTTTAGCAGAGACTTCACGTATCGGGATTCGTCTGCTTTTCTGGGTATTGATTTCTTCCCAAAGTCCAGTGACAAGTTGGTTCCTATGCTCTGGATTACCCAACAGAAGTGTGTAACAGTTTGTCCAATAAAGATCTGTTGATCACCCCAACCTTATATAATCATTATTTAAATCCTCATAACTAAGATAAGGAGAAAGCTGCAGCTGAGAATAGACTAACATCTGTTAACTTAAATTTGTTTCTATGCACACATCTTGCATTTTCAATATGCTTTTGGATCTTTTAATTTTACTAAACAAAATTAAAAACAAAAATGTTAATACGCTATATTTTCATTTTACAGAAGTTTTTTTTTCCTGCAGTAGTTATCAAACTTTCTATTTAAACCTAAAAAATTCATGTCTTTATGAATGACATTAAAGGCCTCACAAGTAGAGGCCTGTGAAACAGAAGTCTGTATATTGCCGCAGCCTTCTGCTTTAAAAGTGGAAATTCAATTTCACATCCTTCTTTAAGTAACAGAAAAAGCCATTGTATAAAACTCTGAATAATGTATAAAACGAATCTAGACCACTTTTTCCCCTCTTTTATTTTCCCGAAAGCCATCTGATTCATATTATTGGCTCATTTCTGAAGCCTGCAGTAAGCAGATAACAAGTCCTTTAGAGAGTCTGCTTTCTACATAAATGGCTTACAATTGTTGCCTATTATTTTTATAAAAAGATTCATTAGTCATATCCCTGTCAGACCTGCAACTGGTGTCAGATGTTCAGAGAATGCACACATGGACAGGTATGGAACTCATCAGCAGGTGTCAAAGGTCAGCCTCATTAAGGAGCCCAAATGAAAATTTTCTGTATGTCTCATAATACTATATTAGAATTTCTTCCACCCGACTAGCAGTCAGACCGACAAACGTGTTTCCCCAGACATTTAAACAAGATCAAGATGACAGAGTTCAAAGATGAATGGACATCTTAAAGAGTGAGAGTGAAATACACTACTGGTTTGAACTGAAAAGAAAGATGTTTGCCTTCTTCCATGACTTGCGTTTCCTGGAGTAAAACATAGCAGTTGGCATAGAATTCAATTAATTAGAAGCCCAACAGAGGTTCATTCATTTTACGTTTTTTAAAGAGCATGGATTTGCTCCGGCAAACATTATGCACTGAAAGTAAGTCTGTCAATGAGCCAAATGCCTCAGCAATTGATGTGTCTTAAAGATCTTTTGCCTTCATGCCAAAAAATCAGTGTCATGACTAGAACTGTCATTAGGATTACCAGAGATCTTTTGAACGGGATGCAGCTTTAATGCAGCACCATTCTAGTTAAGAGCATGTAAAGCTATTTACGATGGAACTTTCTTAAAATTTTTTGCTGAGTTACTAGTTCAGGGTCATGCAGTTAAGAGGGAGAAACTGAATCCTCATCATTGGGCCCACTAGGCAAAAACAAGTGAGCACTCACATTTAGGGGATACTAAATTCTATCTTCTGAATAATCCTCCAGTTTGGCTGAAGACTCCCTATACCTGACTGAATATATAAATTCATTTATTGAACTGCTCCAAATAGCCATCCATCTTCTAACTTGGTTATTCAGTTTAGGATCATGATAAATCAGTGCCTATTGCATGGAAGATTGGAACCAACCATGAATGGCCTACTACTCCATCATTAAGCACTCTTACATCTACAAACACTCTGGGCCAATGTTATACTAGTCAATCACCCTAACTGCCATGTCTTTAGGAGGTGGAATATTATAATTGCAGTATCTGGCAGATAATTCAGACACAGGGAGAACATGCAAACTCCACACCTATAATAAACGAACCAGGATTGGACCCAGGACACTAGATCCATGAAGCCAATGTGGTGTTATGGGTCCACAGCTCTCCAACAAAGGCCAGTTCATTTTAAATAAATAATCGCTGCGCTCGCGGCTTAGCGAGTGGGCATGGTAGCTGTAGCGAGCTGCAGGGCGATCTGTGGTGTGGGTGTTTCTCGCCTAAGTACACAGGTGAGGGACTGCCCACATCCGTGATTGTTCCTGTGGCTAATGAGCTGCAGCTGCCATGTCCTCCCCGCATATATAGAGAAGCGTGAGCCGGTTAAAAGGAGAAAGAAGTAAAAGGGAAAGAAACGGAGGTTGCAGGAGACGGCAGGAAATAGCAGGAGGAGAAAGTTGGTGCGAGAGAGAGAGCGAGCGAGTGTAGGCTCGTGGGCAGCTGTACAGGTAGCTTGGGTGTATGGCCGACACCCGAGGAGTAGCAGCAGTGGTCGCTCTCGCAGAGTATTTTGAAGGGCAAGAGTGACCGGAAGGTGGATGACTCTCCGCGGAAGGCAGTGGGAGTTGGGGCTTGGGGTGTGTATTCCCCAGCGTGTGCGCTCTGGTCGCTGTGGAACCCAAGTCGCTGTCTGGAGGAGCCTACCGGAGCCAGAGGTCGGTGAGGCGAGCCAAACAGCTGAAGCAGGACAGTGTAGAGAAGGTCAGCTGCATTAAGAGCGTCTCGCCTGTTGCAGAGCCCATATGGGAGAAGCAGGTGAGACGCTGACACTAACAGAGAAGAAGCACCGGGGATTGTCATCTGTTTTTTTTTAAAGACTGCTTCCTGTTGATGTTTTAACCTCGTGTTAAAGGATTGTTGTTTTTGTGTATTTTAAACCTCCACCTCACAACTGTTTTAAGGATTATTTATGTAAAGATTTATTGAATGCACTACTGCACTTTATTAGAACACGGATTGTTTTGATTTGTCTGTTAATAAAAGCACTTTGCACATTTAATACATCATCCCCTTGCTCATTGTTATTGCCTCACTGTCTAGCTCATCGGTGACATTACCGACGGTGTTGGGTTCAAGGGCTCCCTAATAGCCGATGGGAGCGTGGAGCCGAACCTGCATCGTCACAGCCAATGAGATGGTATCCACTATTCTGCCCAAAATCAGGTAACAGGTATTTTCATATGAAAACTTCCTTTGTTATTTGGGTCATTCACTTGGTTCTGTCCATTTCTTCCTTGTTTGATTTATGGTGTATTGAATTGTTATTATTTGATTCATACACCACTTTCAGATCACCTTGATGCTATTTAAAATAAAACAAGATTGATAGATTTTATAAGAAGTTATAATCACTGAGAAACTATGCTTATTGTGAAACTTTTGCTGTGCTATTTGAAAAAATTGATTTCTATTATTAATATATAAATAATGTGTTACACCATGCATATAATTTACTTAATGCATTGGATGGATAGATAGATACATAGAAAGACAAACAGACAGACTCACTGGCCACTTTATTAGGTACACCTTGCTAGTACTGAGTTGGACCCCCTTTTGATTTCAAAACTGCCATAATTCTTCATGGCATTGATTCAACAACACTCTGGAAACATTCCTCAGGGATTTTGGTCTGTTTTGACAATGATAGCATTACGCATGATGCAAATCAACCGTTCCACCACATCCCAAAGGTGTTCTAGTGGATTGAGATCTGGTGACTGTGGAGACCATTTCAGTACAGGGAAATCATTGTCCTGTTCAAGAAACCAGTTTGAGATGATCTGAGCTTTGTGACATGGCACATTGTCCTGCTGGAAGTAGCCATCAGAAGATGTGTACACTATGGGCATAAAAGGATGGACATGGTTAGCATCAATAATCAGGTAGGTTGCTATCAGACTAGGCAACTTTTTTCCGATCTTCTTTTGTCCAATTTTGGTGGCCCCTTACATATTGTAGCCTCAGTTGCCAGTTCTTAGCTGACAAGAGTAGTACCAGGTTTGGTCTCCTGCTGCTGTAGCCCATTTACTTCAAGGTTCGATATGTGCTATAAGAGATGCCCTTCTGTATACCTCGGTTGTAACGCGTGGTTATTTGAGTTACTGTTGCCTTTCTATCAGCTGGAACCAGTTTGGCCATTCTGTTCAGACCTCTGCCATCAACAAGGTATTTTAGCCTAGACAACTGCTACTCACTGGATATTTTCCCCTTTACGGACCATTCTTTGTAAACCCTGGAAATGGTTGTGTGTGAAAATTCCAGTTGATCAGCAGTTTCTGAAATACTCAGACCAGCCGTCTGGCACAAAACAACCATTCCACGTTTAAAGACACTTAAATCACCTTTCCTCCCCATTCTGATGCTCAGTTTGAACTTTGGCAGGCCATCTTAACAATGACTACATTGTTAGTGCATTGAGTTGTTGCCTTGTGATTGGCTGATTAGATATTTGCATTAACAAGCAGTTGAACAGGTGTACGTAATAAAGTGGCCGGTGAGTGTAGACAGACAGCACTTAGTTTGAAAAATCTGGCTTTTTAAAAAAGCTCAATACAAATAAATATTATAGCAAATAAATACACACAGAAATTACCAAAAAAAATTAAATATAAAGAAAACTTCTGACTTGGCTAAAGATAAGAAGAGCACTCATAGTCACTGTGAGGCATTATAAAGATGTAATGTCATAGATATATATATATAGGAGCCGCAGTAACTAAGAAAAAGAGCCCGCTCTGCCCTTTCTTATATAGCTGCTCTGTGTTACTAGAGCAGCCCACCCTGTCACTGATTTGGATCCTCAAGTACTTGCAAGGGTGCCCCACCTCCACATCCACCCCCGGGATAGTGACCTGACATACAGGCTCTTTGGCATGGTGAAAGTCAGTAACTAGCTCATTGCTAATGTCAAGTTGCAAACAATTCCCTTTGCACTAAGAAACCAAGTAGTCCACCTGACTCCTACAGTAGTCCACCTGACTCCTGTCTCATCCCCTTTATCAATAAGTGCACCCCATAAGTGCAGAATTTCTGCAAGTGACATGATCTGGTGTTGCATTTGTATTCAGAGGTGTACAGAGTGAAGAGAAAAGGAAGCAGGACTGTTCCTTGTTCTCTGTTTGCCCTGTCATCTGGTACAAGTGAGTTTTCTTTTACTTTACATTTTAATGCATTTTTCTCCATAACTTCGGCAAGTGTAACTATTATGACATCTGGTGGAGACCTAGGCTGCAGCAGAGAATTTTATTTCTTGGTTCAACCAACACTTTCCGAACAAATAGAAGATCTTTAATTTTAAAATAACAGAAATGAAAGACTTTGTTTTTGAATATTAAATAAAATTCTTATTTTGAATATCTTTCTAAAAAAGATGTACAGTAACAGAAAAGATGAATTTTGTCAATAAGGCTAAATAAAACAAATTTACAGTGATTGTAAATTGATAAAGCAAAATACAGGGTGAGCAGTACAACAAGCCCATCCATCTGTCCATCCATCCATTTACTTACCCACTTGTCCAACTCAGGGTCCATGTATCCATTTATTAACTGTGTCAAAGAATTTATTAAACTATCACACTCCTAAGCCAATAAAGTTAGCCTTTTTTCATCTTAGTATCTTAATGTTAATTTTGCTCTTGTTTTGCTCTATTGTGTTTCTATTAATTGATTTAGATTTAGGGTTGGACCAAAGAGTAACACTTCTCCCTCACAACTCCAGGGTCCTGAGTTCAGGTTCAATATGAAGTTGGCTCATCATCTCAATGCTTACCTTCCACAGTCCAATGTTTACCTTAATGGGCATATCAGGTTGGCCTTGTGTGAGTGAATGTGCCCTGCAGTGGACTGGCACTATATCCTGGATTAGTTCCTAACTTACAACCAACAGTACTGGGATAAGCTTCTGTTCCTACAAACATGTATGTTTAAAGCAGGCTCGATGATGGATGGATTTATAAAATGCCTTCCTGTAACATTCATGTCAAAGACACTATAATTAATTGGTTGAGAAATTCACAATACCTGTTCTGTTATCACTATAAGGTCTGGCAATTGTGTTGTGTGCCATATAGGTTGTGACTGAGTGTGCCCTTCAGTGAACTGGCAACGTATTCAAGACTGTTCATATTATGCACCTGATGCCAATAGGAATATTTCTAACCATTCCATGATGCTGCATTGGAACTGGTCTGTCCATTTATCCCAGCATCATCACCCTGTACAGAGTGGAGTATGAGTACACCTCAGGGCACACCTGTGTAGACACTCAAGGCTTCACTTCACAGACACACCATACACATCTTGGGAATACAGGAGGAAAACCAGACACAGGGGAAGTCAGCATATTACAGAGGCCATATTGTCTGTTGGACTAAGCACTGTGCCACAAGTGTCCTCTGTAGGAAATTACTGGAACATTTGTATATTTTGATTAAGAAAATCAACAAAATTCTGTTGTTCTTTTAAAACACCCTTTCTGATGATTCTTCTTAAGAAAGGCATTACTAAAAGCTATGGAATAATTCATTTCCAAATATCAACAAATATAACCCAGGAAGTCGCTGATTAAGTTAATAAGTGTGCTCATTTTCTGAAAACCGTTTCTCAATATTTGCTCCTGTACCCTTTTTGTTCCTAACCTTAGACCTATTTACCCACTTCTTATTTTCTTAATTGACCATCTTTAAATTATAAAGACATATTTTCATGTTGTGATTTTTTCCTTGCATTTTCAGATCATGTCATATTGTACTTAGGGTTGTTATATGCTATTTTGAACATTTAGTGTCATAAGGAAGATTCTATCCAAAAAGCAGGAAGTAACAGGCAGGAACCACAACTGGTCATGATGTAAGTTCACTGCAAGGTTCTGCCTATGAAGGGTGCTATATCAAATAAACATTGATGCACATTTTAATAATTCACATAATTTATTTTAAAAACTTCTTACTATTTCTTTGTATGTGTCCTACAATGGATCGGTGCCCTATCTAGGGCTAGATCCTGCCTTGCTCCTGAACAGCAAAGAACAAATAAGAAGTTTTGGGGTACCACAGGTTAACCCCATTAATTAGCCAATGATAAGTGAGATGGGGAAAAATGGTTTTCGTAATTAAGAGCTGGTTTTACTGTGTGGCTTCCACACTATACGTAGTCGGTGCACAAATGATGACTACTTTTGCAAAATGATGTATTTAACCTTGGCAGAGGCAAAGGAGGTGAAACATCTCTTTCCAAGCTGGAAGAAGACAAGCGAGCGACTGTGTCACTTCACAGTCCTTCCCCAGTGTATTGTTAAAATTTGTCCCCAGACACTTGATAGAGTAAAGACTGACTATCTAAGAGTATAATTTAGATTAAGTGGATTCGAAAATGAATGAATGCATCTGCAGTAAATTTTGTTTATAATATGAAGAATGACAAAAGGATTTTTTTTTGATGGCTTTATTAAGTCTTTTATAAAATCTACCATATAGTGTCATTACATCATATAATCATTGAGTTTGGTGAACTTATTAAATGTGTTTTAAGAAATTCCTAATTGTGCTCACTGTTAAAGAAAGTTTTGTGAATTATGACAGAGGTCAGGTCAGGTCAAGTTAGGGAGCATGCACTGTTAGGTCAAGTTAGGGAGCATGGTACAGAGCATTGCTGCACCCACCACACAATGAAACAGCTTGGGATCCTGGTTGGCAACTCCCAAGGCAGACATGCGGTCCAGTCCCACCCTCTGGAAATGACCCTCTATCTGCTGCAGCCAGGTGTTATGTGAGCACCCACTAGGCCTGTTCCAGCCACTTGGGTCCTCAGCAATGTGAAGCCGGATCAACCTCAGGGAATCGCGTCACCTGGCTATAGTGCTGTAACTGACACTCTCTCACAATGCAGGTAGTGTGTCTCATTTGGGATTCCATGAGCAACCTCTCATACAACACAAATTCAAACCAGCGGTACACAAGGATTCTCCAAAGAGACCCAGTACCAAAAGAGTCCAGTCTTTGTCTCAGGGTGGGTGGAGGATCATCCTCAAGAACTGGGGACCCAGAGATGTCCAACGTCCTAGTTAGTGGAACAGCTGCTCAAAGTAGCCAGTCAAGCAGGTCGCAACTGCAGCATCATCCATAAGGACCGTTTCATCACCTGCCTTGACTGCAACTCTTCAAGAATCAGATTCGGAGGGCGTAAGGCTTCAATTGCTCTGTAAGCAGGACAAATGTCACTAGACCATAGATGGTGTGTCACTTGCTCACAGATTCCTCTAACACCTCCTTAATGCCTCAGAGCCCTCGCAACCATCCTTTAAAGATCCCAGTACAGACCAGAGTTGCTATCAAAGCCGTGTGCTGCAACTTCTCTCGATGGTATCCAGGGTGCCCTGCGAAATGAAACACCTCCTTTGAGAACATCAGCAACACCAACACAACCTCTCAGTACATCACATTAGGACTGTCAATCACTCCCAAGTCTTCAAATTCCTCACATAAACTGTGTACAGACTCATTAGAAACAGCGTGATCTTGGAGTTTGGCCAGATCCAGCCTCTTTCTCCTAGTAGGTGGAAGCCTACTGGACTTAAGCTGGATCTTCAGAGTAGCAACAACAAGTCTGTGGTCAATTATGACAGATCAAGATATTAATTTGAAAATTGCATTTTTATAGCTTTCAGTAAAAAGTACTACTGTTTGTGTAATAAAGATTACATACATTAGAAACAGCTAGATCTTGAAGTCTGGTATGTAATAAAGATTAAGAAATAGAATTCATTTTAACAAATGATATATAATATCTTCTTCTATAATACGCTATCGTGGCTGTTTGTTTGTCTGTCCAGGATATTAAATCACCTGCAGCTCGCAAACCGTTTCACCTATTGACTTGAAATTTGGTACACATATACTACGTGACGTCTACTATCCGCTTTCGGGGTGATGATTGTATTTTTCTTTTTCTTTTATTTTATTGTAGAATGAACTCTTGGCAGCGCGCAGCAGGGCAGCCGTGTGGCGCATGTGTACGGGCGCCATTCTCATCCCCTACCACCTTTGCTAATCATTCTTGAGGCAGATTGAAGACTTAAGTGCCAAATTAAGTGAAAGATTAAAGAAAAAGTAATTGCAACACAAAACTAACTTAATCAGTTTTAACGTGAAAAGATGCTGACGAAAGAGAAGCAGCGGGCCGCTAGGGTGGAGTAAAGAAGAGCTGCTCAGGAAGCAGCAAGCACATCAACCTCTGAGCAAATGAATGCTAAACGTGCAGAGAAAGAGGATGAATACTATGAATGCTCAAGTCAAGTGTATTCACTGCACGTTATTGTGCAGTGCGCCGTTACTGGTAAATAAATAATGATAATATTACCTGATTTGTAAAACACATTGTAATTGTATTTATTGTTAAAGGTGATATATGAAATAAAAAAAAAAACACTTTACTAATGTCAGCATTGATGGCTTCTTAGTTCTTTTATTGTGGGCACCTCGAAACACACCTTATATAAAGTGATATTGGATTAACTGAGAAGAGACCATAAAGAGAACCAGATCAAATTAAATAGGGCAGCGTGCTGACTTGGTGGTCAGCACAGCTACTGCACAGATCCAAAAACCTGTCACTGTCTATGTGATGTTAGCACATTCTCCCTATGTTCACATACAATTTTCTAAGTACTCACACTTTTCTTCCACATTCTAAAGATGCGTATGTTATTCTAATTGGGCTGTGTTGTAATGAATGTGGTTTTGAGAGTGAATGTCACCAGTAATGCACTGGCATTCCATGGAGAATTGGTTTCTGCTTTGTTCCTGGTGCATTTGAGGCTAAATTTCCCAAAATCCATATATTGGGAAAAACAGTTTCAGAGCATATGGTGGCTCAAAGTCCTGGGTTAGGATGCGTCTGTCTAGAAAATGTTCCTGTATCAGTTTGGGTTTTTCTCTGGATGCTCAAGTTTTCCTCAGCCAACCAAAAAGCATGTCTGTTAGAAACTCTAAACTGACCAAATGCAAGTGAAGGTGCTCAGTGGTAGAGTTCTGCCCCATCCAGAGTCGTTTCCTACCTTTTGCTTAATGCTTTTGGAATATTAACTAACAAAGTTGAAAAAAAATAAAAGGTACCATTTCATTATAGACTTTTTTTCAGTTATTTTGTTTCTTAGTTTCCCAGATTTTTTTCTCCTTTTTGCCTCTTTTCTTCTGCATTCTTTATTTCAGCAAGGCAGAAACAATTGTTATCAATGCAGTTGAGCTTTGTGTCATCGGCTGCATAGATAACAATGATTTGCTCTGCCAGTGTCACGTAATCTTCACCTCTCATCTGCCAGCCTGTCACTCCTTAACTGGTGAACCATCACATCCTGATTGTGAATCTGTGATTGATGCACTTGGCCTAGAACTTCCCTCCTACCCATTCAGGAAACAGGAGGGCTCAAGAGATAGTGCTCAGCTTTCTTTCTCAGCCCGCTTCTCTAACTCCAATCACCTACTGCTGTGGGAAAAGAGATGAGATGCAGCCTAAAAAACAGATCATTGTCCGCCTCCTAGATTAATTCAGAGAATGCAGTATTGTCTATTGAATGGATAAACCTTCCTTCTGTCACTCAAAACCTAAATTCAGTGCTACTTCATTTCTAAGAGGCTTATCTTCCTTGAATAGACCCTTGCAGCTCAAGTAAGAGGCGATGTAATGAAGCGTGTTTTTCTTAAGTGAGAAACCTGCTGCAAAGAAGGGTAGAAGACCGTGCAGCTGTTCATGAGGGCCTTTGCACCCTCTCGAAAGAATTGTCATTTATCTAGTCTTGCATAACATCAAGTGATATCAGATCAAGTTCAATATATTGAAGGAACTGTGGGACATGGGATATCTGAAAGATGCATTAATCTAAGCAGCCGAAGAAGAAGTTTAGGTTATAGGAAACCCTTACAAAGCACTAGGAGAAATGGCTGGTGTTAAGTTTTACAAACTGGAAAAATGTTATGTATGTTTTGTGGGTTTTATACCAAGTGGTCATTATTAAAATGTCAGTAGTTGAACACCAGAGATGTAGATGTGTTGGGTAGACATGTACCTCATTGTTTTGAGGCCCTTAATATCGCAAAAGAAAGAAGAGAATGATGAAGCATGGTAAGACCTTATGGTGAAAGCCCATCTTCTGTTAACCATGAAAGAAATATTTTTTAAATGTTGTAACAGGATTGTTAGTCAGCACCAAAACTTGTTCTACATGCATACTGCATCTATAGTGTGGTATAGTAGGTTTAAACCTCAATGTTGTAGGTTAAATACTTGCTTTCATCTTTCTATATGACTCAGAGCAGGTCTGTTAGCCTGCCTGTGCTTCAGTTGTTAAAAAAAACAAAACTAAATTGTGCTGTATCCCGGTCTTGTTAGTCACCTTAGACAAAGGTGTCAGCCGGATATACGAAAATAGTAATGTAAAGCTTAAAAATCTGGGACAGTCTACAAAAGCCATCATGCAGTCATGTAAATTATATGTATTGTGTATAGCACCATTCACAGCATGCACCATCACGCAGCTCTTTTCATAGAAGATTATTTTACGTGAAACTCATGAATGGAGTAAAATTGTATAGTAACAGTAGTTAAAATGGAATTTAATAGTGACAGATACAAGAAGGAGTCAGAATGTGATCTGAGAGAAAACTGCCCTTTAGAGAATGAGACTTCATTTAAAACAACCATTTCAATGGAAAAGGGAGAACTGTGCACTGAATGATCCCAGTTTGAGAAAATTAGCACAGGAAGCCAAAATCTAGAATGTAGAAAGAGAAAAGGTCAAATTAGAAGTTCTAATTGAGGAAGCTTCCCAAATAGTCTTAGAGGGAGAAAGATCCAAAGGGCAAGATCTTCAACTTGCCAGTGAATGATTTAGACGTTTTTAAAACTGTCTCACATGCAAGTGGTAATGGAATGCAAGTAGCAGAACCTGCGCTGTGGCTGTAGGCTAAATGAATGCCATTCCAGAATATTGCTCACACTGTATATAGCCCATGAGTGTGAAATATAAATTCCTGAAAATGAGCCCTAATCTCTAAATGTGGAAGTCTAGTTTCCCCTGCTTTGCTTGTTGTCAACTTTCTCCAGTTTCATCACTTTCAAAATACTTGAAGATACCACTCCTAGAATGGCCTTTGTCTATAAAGTAATAAAAATGTACAATGGGCCTCTTTAACATGTCCTCAATACAATCTTTGAAATACCAGAAAAATGCTATACTGATGATGGCAATGCAGTTTCAAGTCAACATCTTCAATCATCATGGTCTGTTTCAGGATTGATTTGTGATCCACTTGACGAAATAGCGAAATAGAGGATAGTGATGTGCATGTACACAACAGTCATTTAGCTTTTTCAGGAGTCCATTATTTCTCATCACCAGTTTTGTCATGATAACTTTAATTGAGGACACAGCAGGCTTTTCTAATAGTGATTATTTCTATTAGTTGTTTAGTATACAGGGCTATTCAAAATGAAAGTGCAGATTTTAAAAATTATTTCAAACAAACTGTGTAAGATGGAAACACATTCCACACATTACTGGATAGAGGAAAGTTCAAAGTTTAAAAGCCTGCCTAAAAGTACCAGTGAATGCCACCGAGCACTGACTTACTTTTCATGCAAGTTGGTGCCCCACACCTCATTTCCACTTGGAGGTCTGGCGTTACCTGAATGACACCATTCCAGGATGATGGATTGGAAGAGGTGGACAACAAGATCTTGCTCATCGTCTATGGCCTCCCAGGTCTCCAGATCTTACCCCATGCAATTTTTATCTATGGGGGTACATTGAAGAAAGAGTGTTTGTTCCACCTATGCCTGCTAATCTTCCAGATTTGCGACATGGAATTGATGAAGCTGTGAATTCAGTAACTAGGGACCAGTTGTGTGGTAAGAAATGGTCTACCGTTTTGATGTTTGTCACGCTACACTTGATGCTCATGTTAAGTGCATGCAACCTCAAGGACCATAGGACCAAACTTTGAGCTTTCCTCTATCCAGTGATGTGCGGAATGTGTTTCTGTCTTACACAGTTTGTTTGAAATAAATTTTTGAAATCTGCTCTTTCATTTTGAATATCTCTGTAATTTACCATATTATTCCTTTAGATCTTCTACCTTTCATTTTTCTCAGTAATCATGCCTTAACCAGCAATCCCCATGTCACAGTCATCCATATATGTGTTGCAGAAAGATTTTCTATCCAGCTTAACTGTGTGTCTTTGTCCTCAGGGCAAGAAGAAAGAGATAAAAGTGTATGGACACAAAGAGAAAATGCAAGGTCGACACAGAAGCCACTCCAATGAGTAATCTGTTCAGCAGCCAATATCTGTAACACTTAATATGTTGCACAGTTCAGTCTCTAAATTATTTGATTCATGTTAAAGGAAGGACGGGCACAAACACATACAGCAACCAAACAATTTATTTAGCATGCAATCAATCATCAGTCAATGAATCATTCAAAGAGTTAATCAATTAATTGTTTTATCAATTAAGCAATCAATAACCAGTCAATCTGTTAGTCATTGACTTCATCCTCAATCACTTAGTCATCAAGCAATCAACCAACATTCAATCTATCAATTAATTCATAAATAAATTAACCAAAGATTAAATCAGTCATGCCTTTAACCAATTCATCAATCAATCAAACAATCGATCAGCCTATTTTACAATGAAAGTTTACATTCGTTAATTTTAATGTGATATGTTCATTTACACTTTTCTCCTTTCTTTGACTCGGTATTCATGTTTGTGACTACAAATTCATTAAGCTTAGGCTTTAGTTTGCTGGCTATCACAATCTTCCACACAGTGGACTTAAAAAAAGTGGGTACCAGAGCAGTGATCATATTTTTTACGCCATTTCCTGGTGTTAAGTGTCAGGTATAATATGAACTGGAATGGATGTTAGTCACAACACTTTTTGAAGCTGATTAATTAAAATCTTTTTGAATGGTCCGAGTCTTCAGTCAAGCAAGTGATGAAGCAGTTTTTACTTTGCGTAACTCGTTTTACAGCCCACACAGTCTGAAAATGTTTCTCAAAGCAAAGTAAAATACCTTAAGAGTTTGTACTTAGAACAACAACTGGTGACAATAATACAAGACCTGGCCCACGTCTCTGCTTAGTAGTTTGTTAACCCCACACGTAGCTCTGTGGCTCTCCAAAGAGGTTGCAAATTGTCTGGCATTGAATAGCAAATGTGATGCTCCTGCTGGACTAACTGCGCTAGCAAATTGGCTTCACAGCCTGTCAGTAAGATGACGGTCTTTTCATGGATTTCTCTTCCTGCTCTATATCTCTTGTCAGTAAACAGGCACCTGCATCCGTACAATTGTGTTGAGTGGAGCAGCTCAGTAATTCACCATTTCCCTTTTTTTGGCAGTTGTAATACGAAGTTTGAGATATCCCAAAATGGTCACAAGTTTACAGCTGAGGTACTCATAGGCCACAATACATTTTTGAAAATTGTTTAGTACTTCTCAAGTGGTTTAAAATAGTTGAATTTGCATGATGCAGTGTATGTGGGGCCTGTGTGCTTGGTGGTAGACTGTTAGTAAAGTTCTCCACAAAGATCAAAAATCCTGAAAACCTGTTATTAAACATTGAAAATATAACTTGTGCAAGTCCTGTACAGTATGGTGCCTCAACTTCTTCTAAATTTCTATAATCTGTATGGTGTTGCAATTAATGAAGAATTGAAGTTACATCCACATACATTCACATGACTTGTCTTTATTTGTTTCACCATCTTGTGCATTAAAAGCCATTGATATCTGTTATGTACTCATTTTCTTTTAAACTTACTTCCACCTATAAAGAGTATAAGGCTGATGTAACATTACATGACTTTTAGCACCAGGATACGTCAGATTTGCCAACTGCACTTGTTGACCTTGTCGCTGGACCATGTCAGTTTAAATGACTGAAAATCGCTGCCCATGTCACCATTAGAGATTTCCTGCTTACCTTCACCACAGTCATCCTCACCTGTTTTTCTGAGAGCCAATAGTGTGCTGCCTGACGGAGCTGGTGCAGTACAAAGTGTTTATAACTGCGGTGAGTTCAGCCACATTCTCTGGCCTTTTTTTCCATTCTGTTGTAACACATAAAACACGAGAATTCAGACAGATGAGTCTATATTCTGTTTCTGAAATTTAAAACACATACATGTTCCTTATTCTTCATTACTACATTCTATGCATTGTACTGCAAGATGAGCATTCTTTGGTGGTCAGCTCTCCTGCACACACAGCCTGCCCACGAGCAAACCTGTTTGATTTTATCAAAGTCAGTTGCAGGCTAATTGGAGTGAGTTGCTGGGTATGTCACATTAGATGACTAGTTTCAAAGATGTGTCCCACCAACTGCCTCTGATTCGCTATGATAATGTAAAAGAAGGCTACAATTGATAATCTTCTAATTTAGCATAGGCTTAAGAGTGAACAGACAGCCCTGCATTCCTATGCACTTGACTGAAAATATTGATCAACCAGTAAACTCCCTGCAAGCCCTTTAATACTTGACTATCTGTGTGACCCTTAACAGGTCACTTAACCTGCCTGGGCTGTAATTGAACCAATGTGTCAAGTGCTAAAGTTTACTAAATAAGGTTCCATGTAATATAACAATTGACAATTGAGCCCTGTAAAACCCACACACTGTACAGCTGTTTTATTTGTAATACACATGTACAGCTGTTATGGTGGCACAGTGGTAGTGCTGCTGACTTGCAATTAGGAGTTTGGGGTTCAAGCCCAGGGTATTCCCTGCATGGAGTTTGCATGTTCTTCTCATGTCCATGTGGGTTTCCTCTGAGTGCTTTGAATTCCTCTCATGGTCCAAAGACATGCAGGTTAGGTGAATTGCCATTCCTAAACTGACCTCTGTGTGTGTGTGTGTGCGTGTGTGTGTGTGTTCACCCTGTGATGACACCAATCTCTGCCCTCGTGCCCAGTTCTTGCTGGGATAGACTCTGATTTTTCATGACTCTGCCCTGGATAAGTTGGCTTGAAAATGGATGGATGGTACAGTGGTCACTCTGTGTGGAACCTGCACATTCTCCCCATGTTGGTGCGTATTTTTATTTGGGTACTCTTCTTTTCTCGCCTCATTCCATGCAAGTAAAGCTAACTAAAGACTAACCTATCCTCATAATAGTACTGATCTTGCGCCCTTCAAGGTCCCTGACAATATGGTTCCAGACACTGTCAAGATGAGCTTCTGAGACCCTGAATTAAAAGAAGCACGTACAGAAAATGAATTTACTCTCATGCCCTCCTTCACAGCATCAGGCTTCGCAGCCGATCTTCAGAAAAAGATGCCTTGACAGGATTCCATTCGCCCAACTCAGTGTGAAAGTTTTCTAAAGCTCTCTTCCAGGCCTCTTGTTACATGTGTTCACTTACATGGTATCAAAGTTTCACACGCAGCCATGCGCCTTCTTATCCAGGTTTTAACACACCACCCTTCAGCTAAGATTAGCCCCACTAAAAGGCTTCCCGGATGCCAATATTTTCCGTTACGGTTATTGTTGCCCACTTTTCTTCTGATGTGTATATTTTATACTAAGCCCATTGACATGAATAGTAATAGCATGCTTAAGTTTTGCTTTTATTTGTGTAAATCACATTTTAGTAAACATTTTACTAGACATAAATAATTAAGGAAAATTAATTGTAGCCTAAAGCAAGCAATTATTTGCTTCTTTGACATACTTACTATACTTAATATAAAACAAAAACTGCAAAAAAACTCCTAACATGAAACCCATCGTCAACCAGAGTCTAAGCCCTGTGTTCTCTTTTGTGAAGTGTAGCCAGATCAGCTACAGTATGCATTTCAGTCACATTAAGGATCAGAATGAAAAACATGCTCAGTACCAAAATTACTTTTTCTTTAACTGAAAGAAATAAAGCTTCTGAAGTGGCCTAGAGATCAGAATCTAAATGCATAATATCCACAGTTGACACTAACACTTATTGCCCCAAGAAGGTCAGTCCTTTAACACCAGTCAGTATTCTCATCCTTCAGACAGGAGCTTCATCATTCTCACTGATGAGATACAATGACCTGAACAACTTCAAAAGCAGGAGACTGCTCAAATCTAAGGTCCAAAACCAAATGATTAAAGGATGGGAGCTACAGACACTGGAACTCTCAAAGCTAACTGTTACCCCTAATTCAATAAAGGCTACTTGTGAAAAGGGTTAAATATTCTTGTGCTGCTTATTGGTTTTTTTGGGTTTTTTTTTGTAGATAAGCTAAAAAAAAATCAAGTTTTGTGATCTTGTCTTGATATACAGTAGCTGTGTTAATATGACACGATTTTAAGTGTTCTTTATAGATATGCTGAATCCAAATCTGGCAACATAATTGCTCTTGTCTCATCCAGTTTTTAAGATATGATGGTTTAAAATGAAAAAACAGGATATTTTAGAAGAAAAAAACTGATATATTTTTAGAATTATTTGTACTTGGATGAAAATATATTGTTTTAAATATAATTATTATTTACAGAAAAGTATTTTTTTCCCTGTTGTAATCACCTGCTTTACGGTGAATTGACTAACAGATGTCTTCTCAAATAGACATACTCCTCTTTTCACTAGATTATCTCTCCATCTGAACAATGCCCTGGTGGAACATCTCACCATGTTCATCAGAGACTGCTTCCATGTTGTCGGAGAAAAAAATACAAATGAGAGTGTAGGAAATGGATTTTTAAAGACATGCTGCACCCAAGTGCATTTATATATCAACTTTCTCTCCGCTGGATATTAAAAAAGGCATCTTTCTAATCTTCTAAATATAAATTCCTTGGCTATTTTAAAGACACAAGAAGAAAGAATAAAAAATACTCATTGACAGTAAAAAAGCGTAGCCAGTACTTAATTTTGGCTTATTTCCACCTCAACTAATGTTAAGAACGAAGAAAACTGCCATTTTTCAATTCAAAATATATTTCAAATAATATTCTGAGCATGAGAAAATAATTATACCATAATGCAAAGGTAACTCATTTTGTCAAAAATGTTATTTTTTTAAATGTTGTTTTTTCACTGAAGTCGATATCTCGCAGAAATGGTTTGTGAAGGAGAAATTACAATTTCAGAAATGGATTCAGCACACTAAGTTTTGTGCACAGGAAGATTTTGTTTGTTAATGTGGGTCTAATTTATTTTGTGTATTTGGTGGTTATTCTGAAAAATAGCAATAACGGTCCAAAGCATGACCATTGTTTTACCTATAGTCAGTTTAGGAAGAATTAAAGTATAAACAGATTATATTGTTAATCAACGCATGAGTTAAATGGAAAAATTGTAGTATCAACAATAAGACTATGGGATGGCATTCATATGCAACACTTAATGATGCTGTCTCTCTGCGCTTGCCTCACCATAAAGCCACACCAAAGGCTCATCTGTGGTTCTAAATGGCCCTGATATGAAAGAGTATAGGGATGTGAGTGAGCCTTCTCTGGGATGAATAGGGGCTCCATCCAGTGTTGACTCCTGCATTGTGCTGTTCTTAATACTGGGATAATCAGCTAATGCTAATCTAACGCAATAAGAGCATTTTTGTTTTACGCTTCATATGTCTTAAAAATAAGTAAATTGATGGTGAAAGAAGGGTGTGTCAGTGGTGCTGTTGTTGTCATTGCCACCTCATAGCTGCTGGGACCTGGGTTTGTATCCCTCCCTGCTTTGTGGAGTTCCACACGGTCTCTCTGGGTTGTGCGGATTTTCCCTGAAATACACAGGCTTCCTTGCCAGATGTATAAGGCATCCATGTTAATTTTCACCCTGAGTTGTTTCAGTATGCCATCTAAACCTGCACCTGATGTTCACTAAAAGGATCTAATCTGACCTGGATTAAGGAGGTTTGATAATGAGTGTTTTGTTATTTTTTTCGTAAATCTCCTTTTGTCATCTTTGCTTTATAAATAAAGAGAGAATGATTAGTCCAGCTCCAGGAGCATTGTTTCAATTTTGATCTGGTCACCAACTGGGGTCCTCTTATAAATTCAATTATACTGTGTTTTTTGTATAGTGCTCTTTACTGAGTACAAGCTCAGAGCATCTACCCTTATTTATATATTAACTACAATGTAATAACAATGAAATAATAAACTGTACATCATTTATGTACATAAGCACACTACTGTACACATACAGTAAACCAAAGATAATAACAATGGTTAAAACAAAAGTCAATACAAAGTGCTGTTGAGAGGAAAGCAAAAACTCCACTTAACAGAAAATTAACCTCTGGGGTGCACAGTCGACAAAATCAACTTTCTGTTGGCTGACGCTAATTGGTTTGTCTCCTGTCTCCTTGGTATTCTACAATAAGGATGTGCTGGACAGTCTAATAAGAAGGAAGATTAAGTTCTTCTGAATGTTGCGGCTCTTAGTATCACTGGTGTCACCTTGAATGGGCAGGAGTAGGTGTTTCAGTAATGTAACAGCATTAAGTGCCACAGCAGTTCATCAAGAAGAAACCGAAATGTAAGGCATTGGAATGATTATCTAGCTTGAATTTTTCAGCAAATAACTAGCAAGCAGAGTTGTTTGTAAGTGAGTGTTTCCTGTAATGGAGTGATTTCTGCCTTGTGTCACTAGGGCCATAATAGGCTCTGGTTCTCTTTGACCATGTAATGTAACAAGTATACTCACAAGGTGAATTTTGAGGCCCATTACTGAGTTCTGTAAATTCCTTCAAAGGGTTAATACTGTTGTCATCCAGTACTGCTATTAGCAGCATTAATCTATTTTAAAATATAATAATTAATATATATTTATATATATATATATATATATATATATATATATATATATATATATATATATATATATATATATATATATATATATATATGTATATTTCAACTATTGATTCAGCTGAATAATTCAACGTAATGGATGAAACTACGTATACTTATAGTGTGAGTATAGAAAGTACAGAAGTAAACAGGTAAAAGTCAAAGACAGTCCTTTTTAGTAATTATGGCTTGTTAGGTTAGGAGTACAAAATCCTTTTGGGGTATCTTTACAAAGTTTTCGGGCATGGCACTGATAATCTTCTACGATTCTGTGCTATTCACAGTGAGCCTGAAGATGAACTCACATTCGACAGCTTGTTTCTGGTTGCTAGACCGTTGACGTTTTAAACTGCGGGCTGTGTGGTTGCTGGTTTTAGGGGGGTTGGGATGAAAGTAAGTAAGGTATACTTTAAGAAGAATGCTTGCTGCTGACCCTGAAATGGTCTGTACTGGCTGTGAGGGGACTCCCCTTGGTGCCATTCCTCTGCTTTTCCCAGCAGGAGGTGCAGTCCATAATGGAGGACAGATAACAAATTAGTAAGGGGATTGCAACGCATTTACAGAGGATTTGCATCTAGACTTTGACCCTAGAGCATTCTGAACCTCACAACATCCCACAGTCTTTTTACAGGCATGCCATTTTTGAAAGTTTGCCTGGCAGTAATTACAGTATCAGCTTCCTGAGTGTTTCCCTTAGCGCAACCAACAACTATTAGGAAATCTAAAACAATGTAAGATGCTCATCTGCGTGCATTGCTCTGTATTCTAAGATGCAAATCTTATGTGTCCAAATTTCTTAGACTTTTTATCTCTCTGTTTATATGTCTATCAATGTACATAATAATTATTTTTTATATATTTCAAAACTGTATTTATGTGTATGTGTGTACCGCTCATCCTGTCTATCCTGTTACCATATTTGTACAGTTAATAGAGTGTCAGCGTCCATTTAAACAGACACATGCTGCTGCTTTGTTTTGTATATTTATTACATGCATTTCTAAATGCAGCATTACAAATTTTTAAGAGCAATGAATATCCACAATTCTGCATATTAAAAACTGCATGAACACACGTATACTTTATAGCACTTAGCAGTAAAAGAGGAATAAATCGTCTTGCAATAATAAGGAGCTAAAAACATGCTGCAGAACACCATCATAACACAAGAGAGTGATTATTCACAATTTTGCAACCACTGTGTGTCACACTGTCATACAGATTGGTGGCTTATGAAACAGGAAAGAGTTTACTATTTAACTGAGAGCCCAGATGTTAAGAATAGATGGATATATAAAAGTCACAAATAGAATCTAAAGTAAAATCTTACACATATATGTGTATGTATATATATATATATATATATATATATATATATATATATATATATATATATATATATATATATATATATATATATATATATATACATTTGTTTAACTAAGCTTGTTATTTCCTTGGGCATGCAATCCCAAGGGTTAATTGCCAGTGTCGAAGAAGAAGTATAGACAGAAGGCATTTTGCTTTGCATTTTATATCTTTAAACATTTGAACCGATAGTCAGTACCTTTGTCTCACTTCTCTTCTAAGCAATCTGATAAACCGTGCCACTGACATCAAAGTATTATTCCCTCACATTCAATTACCATTTGTATCAGCTCTGGTGAAAGATTTTGCTTTTTGGGTATTCTTCTGTAGATGTTTTTTCCAGTGGATTCACTTGATGAATCTGACATGTTTTGTGTCTCTCACCCCCCATTGAACATAAAAGTTTAGTGTTTTCTCTCTGTCTCTCATCTGCTCTAAAAAAAAAAGAAGGACCAAGAAGGGCCCTAGACAGTAACTGAATGGATACTAAATCTTTCAAGGTTAGGAATTAACCTTTTTTCTGCCTAATTCATCTTTAAACTTTTTAGTCTGAAGCCAATCAATATCAGATGATGCTTAAACAATGAGGGGTTTTTCTGATATTCAGGTACGACTGGCTTTCAATAGGATTGCAAATGCTTTGTGCAGCAAGAGTCGGGTTTGCTCTAAAGTACTGTCACAAAAAGTGAAATTACCATTTGCTTGGAATGATGCCATTCATCTTTGTCAGAATGTTAAGCATGGTAAGTAGGCAGGTCTCTCCAAATTAATGCCTTGTTTTGCATCAGCTAAATTTCCCCAAATCCATGAGGATGGGGCATGCAGAAACTCATCTCCCGTATTTAATATACCAATTCGCTGTGATTGGAGTCGGCCAAAGACTCCGCTCTTTTATTTACAGCCTAATTCTGAAAGAAAAGGAAATAGATATGAAAATAAGTTTGAAAATGAGATAAATCTTTCAGTGAAATCAACAAACCTATTCGTTTTTACGGCACAACCTGCATAATTCATCACGGGTCAACTCAAGGGATTAGCCATGAGGTGTTTGTAAATTTCATTTCTTTTATTTGGCTGCTCAGTGGCTATAAAGAAAGCTAATCTTTGATGGCTATTAGCAGAAGTTGAAATTCAGCAAAATATAAAGAATCACCAACAAAAATACTATTAGATATTCCACTGTAATTTCAGTGATACAATCAGTATGAAAATAGATCTTTAATAAAAGTATACGTTGTTTAATATCATTTCAATTTGAAATTCAAATCATTTTAATTTACAATGCATACGTGAATTGCATTTTTTCTTCTAATTTTCTACACAGATAAAAAAAAAGTCGTATTTCACATATTTTAAAATATACTGTCCATGTTTTTTTTTCTAATAATGAGAATTGCATTGCTTTTTAGACCTTGTATCTTATTTAGTTAATTATGTCAATTATCTATCTATCTATCTATCTATCTATCTATCTATCTATCTATCTATCTATCTATCTATCTATCTATCTATCTATCTATCTATCTATCTATCTATCTATCTATCTATCTATCTATCTATCTATCTATCTATCTATCTATCTATCTATCTATCTATCTTTTAAATCATACATTTTGGCCTTCAGTATATAGCTTTAAAGAATAAATAGAGTTTATCTCTTAGTATCTTTTAAATTAGTGTAGGGTTATTACTATCTCGATCACCATTATTAGGAAACCAAACACCCATACCTCAAAACTTCCGTCTTCCTTAACTGAAAAATCTCAGAACACAGATTACACACTATCTACTATTAGTAGACATATTAACTAATCCTACCCTTCTTTATCTTGACCATCAGGGCTCTCAAAAGTGAAACCTAATATCCCACACCAAATACTAATTTGACCTTATAAAGCTTTACAAAGTAGGATCTAATCTACTTTTTATGACTTCATAAAGTCTGGACCCATTAATCAACTAATTCCTAACAACTGGAAGCCTGTATTCTGTTTAATTTAAATATCAATAGATTTAGATCTTTCTTAAGTGCCAAGAATACCATTTGACTAAAATGGTTTCAGTTTTGTAAAATGTAAAATCTGTATGGTAAGGATGGGATTGGACTGGATCTGAAGATGGCTCTGCTAAGTGTGAACATTTAAATAACAATTTGTGGTTGTTAGATCAGACGAGTTGCTTAGCTGTGTGTCATTCCATTCACTAAAATGAATGCATGTATACTGCCTATGAGCAGAACACAATTTTAAAGATGTGGGATTATAATAATTTGAATCAAACCTCTTTACATTTTTTTGTTGTTGCATAAACGTAATTACAGGTGACTAGAATCATTGTGTGAACACAGAAACCATTTAGGCCATAGACAGCAGGAAATATTCCTGCCATATAAGAACAGATACACAGAATTGAAGGAAACTGCTAATATTACTGAAATGACCATCTCCTTTGTTGAAAAGGGGTTTTAAAATTGAAGTTTTTAGTGGTATTAAAATGGCAGAAGGAAAAACCATCTGTTGATACTGATGACAAAAAACAACTGCTGTTTGCTTGCTTTGAAAGGATGTTAAAATGTTTTGGCATTAAACAGTCATAAGTCAAGCACTTCAGGTTCAAAAGCAGCTAGTGTAAGTTTTTAGCTATGGTTTTTTTCCTGGTATAGTATTATATTTTTGTCCTCTTTGTTTATTTTAAAGTATCTGTCATGTGTTTATAATTATAATGTTTGTTAACATTGCTATGTTTATCTTCTCTTTAGTGTCTATGTGTAATGTAATATTCTCTTATACCTCTTGTGTTTTATGGATGGTTCCCCAAGAGGCGGGGCCACCCTGATGGCACTACTTCTGAGTCCTCCACCTGGCTGTATATTCAGGGAAGGGGCCTCAATAGCCATTCATTGGAGTTTGTAGGACGCTTTGTGAATATTTTGTTATTTGGATTTACTGGATCCCTGATATAAATGAAATATGAAATGAAATATATTTTTGCTGTGTTTATTGGATTTGGTTTACAGATTGTAATTTGTGATCTTTTTGCTTCAGATTGCCTTTCAGTGAAACTTCTTTTAGTTATGTTTGAGCCTTTTTTGTTGTACTTTCTAATTTCAAATACTGTACATATTCTTATTTAGGCATTGTGGCACAATTGTAGCAGTACTGGCTCCCAACAAGGAGAACAGGGTTATCATCCTGGGTGCTCCCTGCGTGAAGGTTGCATGCTCTCCCCATATCTGCGTGGGTTTCCTCCGGGTTCTCCAGTTTCCTCCTACAGTCCAGAGAACTACTGGACTGGTTAGGTGATTTGACATTGTTAAATTGGCCCTAGCGTGTGTGTGTGTTTATGTGCTGGGATAGGCTGCAGCTGCCTTGTGAACCTGAACATGGATAAGCAGGTTAGGAAAATGGATGGACGAATGAATGAATGCATATTTTCACTTTAAAAGATCCTTGCCTTGGATTATCTACACAAGCTGGAGTTTTTCTTATGGATTCTTTTTCTTGTAAGATATTTTGATTTATTTTAGAACATTAAATGTATTTTGAACACACATTTCCCTTTTTGGGCCTGGTCAGCCTGTAGCCTGGAATTAGAAGTTGGGGTCTGGGCTAGTTTGGGGTGATAACATTTTTGGCAGGCTAGGGGGTAGCTTTTTTAAAGGTCCTTTTCTCTTTATATGTGATGCTATCTCACATAACAAGTAGGAGTAGGATGCTGTTAGCGTAGGTGCAGGAGTGAGACATAACATTTAGTGCCTGGGCTGTACTGAGAATGGTTCTGGAAGAAATCTTAAAAGAGCAGATGGGAGCATTCCGAAAAAATGTATTCCTATTCAGCTTTTTATTGTGTGATCCTGTAGTGCATGCACAAACCCTGTTTATAATTTTATCCTACTTTATTAGCATCACTGTATGTATCTTCCCTGTTATCCTGTGAGTAACTTCATATATGGATGGATATACTCTTGTTTTTTTGTTTATGTATTGGCTTCTCTTGTATAAAAACAAGTATCAAATGATATAGGAATACACAATCATGCTATATTTTGTGGGACTGATAAATGAGGCTCAGGTCTTTGCAAATTCTACAGTTTTTTTAATATATCACAGTTGCATAAAAAATAATTTGATACAGATAACTGCAAAAGTAAGATTACTTGTGTAAAGATTTTATAAGTTGGAAGAGTTTTAACACTGCTCTTTGCCATACTGTATGTGCGGGAACTCTGTTTGGTTTAAATTCTTTGATTATGTTTTGGTGTTCCCGGTATCACATGAAAATGCATGCATACCCTAACAAATGACAGATGTATGTAATAAACTATGTAATAAAATGCTAAGGTCTGTGTGCATGTCCAGTCCCTCAGAGCAATCTGATTGGTCTGTTCTCCTTTTAATTGAAAGAGAAAGTGTAAGTGACGGACACACTAGGAGAGGTAAAGGTGTAGAAAACATGCTGAGAGTCATCCTTAAAGATGGACAGAAGTTGAGCAAGGCACCTTGAAATAACAGAATCTGTGAAGCAGAATTTACAGGAACAAGCTCAAGAGAGGACGCGTTGCCCAAGAGAGGTTCAGATACACAAGCCTACACAATAAAGGCGTAAGAGGAATGATGAAGGTACATTCAGGGCAAGAGATATCAAATATTTTAAATTTATTCTGTTACCTGTCTTCAACAGGTCATATGATTAGTGTGTTATAAGACACATAGCACTCTTTCTGGTACTTTGTTTAGACAAGCTGGAAGAGGATATTAGCCTTTCAGAATTTTTTTTTCTGTATTTATTTGTTTTCACCTGTTTCAAAATGAATCCACCTGGTTTAGTTTGTTTGAACAAGGAACCTGGGTTTCTCGATTGAACACTAGTTCCAGACTGTAATATTCATACATTTTTACGTGTCTATTTTAGTGTAAATCTGGGTGTATATACATACATACTATAGGTCTGATGTTAAACTCGTGTTTTGAAATATAAAAGTAAATGTTCGTTTCTATCTTGAGTTTTACTGTTTACATGAGACATTGCTTTTGTTCATGTGACCATGACCATCATGCATTTGACATCACTCGATTTGTATAAATATAGTGGTGATCTCAATTTCAAGTTATCCAGTTAGTTACTTCCAAATCTAAGCAGGCCCTAGTCTCAGGCTTTGTTTTTCTGGTTTTGACCATCAATCATTTTTGACTTGACTCTCGTTTTACCCGCTGGTTTTAGTTGCATATTAATGCTGTGTCTCCTGGGTTTTGACTATGCTTTTCCTTTTGACCATATCTTCTCAGCACTCTGATCATCAATGATCTACTGATCTTTTCAGCTTACAAAATTCCTCTGCCATACTGCATGTTCCTTACACAGGCAGAACCCCAGAATCTAATTCAGGTGTATAAGCTTTTGTTTTGTTTTTGTTCATTAAAGCTTTTAAAATCCTGCTGACTAATAACTGCCCAGTTCCTGCAAATGTGTCAATGTCATGCTGAACAGGTTTTAGTCTGTTCTATAACACTGTGGACTGTTTTGTCAGCTTGTGATCTTTCTTTGTCTCTCAGTATCCAATATGGACATAATATCATGACATCATAACAGTGATTATGGGATATGGTCAGTGAATTGCAGTGTCAGGTTACATTTGACATTTTTACCTCTTATAGAAAGTTTGGAAGCTTAGTAACTTATTTCAGTGATTCGTAAAATCATTATAGCCAAAGATGGCTGCACACATGAAACAAAATCCAAACTTTAATATGAAATAAAAGAATGTATTAGAAAAAAAATACTCTTTTGGTTAAGTGTTTACATCTGTTTTGGTTAGCATCCTTGAATTACTAAACGATTTATTGACTTTTAGTGTTTTGAGTCTATGCCTGACTTCCCTTTTGTAACATCAATAAATCCTCCACCACTCAGTGATTAAATTTGGTCCATCTTGACTGCTGTGGAAGGCTTCTTGTGATCATAACACCAGTCAGTACTTACAATATGTATGACAACAACAACAAAAACGATATATATTACTGTTTTTGCAAGAAGTCACAGAGACTCCTGGCTTAAGTAACATCTAATGTACAGTATTTTGCAGACAAACATATACCAATGTGATAAGAGTGCTGGAAAATAATTATAAGCTCTGAAATTCAGCTATTTTTCATGCCCTTTGCAACTTGTATTCAATTTTTTAATGTGCTGACATTTCCCTGATTGTACGTAAAAAGTAGAAATAAGCCAAATGGGAATTGTTTATAAATGATGACACAGTAATAGACAACTATTTATGCTGTTCATAGATTTTTTGCATAATGATCACCTCTTAACAGCTGGATATTTCATCATGGCATGAATAATTCACTACTTGTTTGCTATATAAAAACAAAAATTAAAAAGAATATCATCAAAGCAAGCTACATCTAAATCAGCAAGTTTTCTGAAACAGATGAAAAGACTCCGTCATTCATGAAAGCTGTCCGATCTTGAAATCTGTTATTGATATATTATCAGGCTAATCCAATGTTTTTATTGTGCTGTTCCTTACCGAAATTGTAGGGAAAGTATAGATTGAGTATCTTTAATCTGAATTTCCAAAATTCTAAACTTTTTTAAGCATCAACATGATGCCACAAGTACAAAGTTCCACACCAGGGTTCTCTTTCATAAAAATAGGTGTACACCAAAAAGTAGATCTGAATAACATACTGTATACAGTATGTAGATTCAAAACTGATTTATTCTTTCAGAGCAGGATGGAAGTGGGGGACGTCCCTTGTTAAATTATGAGCGCCATGAAGCAATGACACACGATTGACAATCCAGTGGGTAAGAGTCACAAGAAGCATTGAGTGCTACAATGAAATGACACAGAATCAATGGTTGGGGACGGATGTGCCTCGTGAAGCACAGAGAGCTGCTAAGCTGTGAAACACAGTAAACAGGCTTTGTTACCATGAAGCATTACAATAACATCTACGTGACAGTTCAAAAGTGCTGTGTGGCACCATTAAAATTTCAGATGACTTGTGCATTAATGGAATGGCACTGCTTATGGTTAACAAAAGCACTCCATTCTTGTTGTGCACCCTTATTGCATAATTGTTGCCATTATGTTAAAAAAAATAGAAATTGCTGCAAATTGCCTTCTAATGTTGATAATTTTTGTATATTGGCCAAAACATGTTATGTTTTATGTATGTACATGCACACCATGTGAAAAATTAATATAGCACCTTGACAGTTGGTTAATAATTTCCAACACAGCAAGAATAATGGAGTGAAGGTTGGCTAAGATATTCCTGATCTGCTGACCAGTTCCCTTAGAAGTGACAACAGGTAGCTTACTGCAAGCACACTGACAATAAACCACAAAGGTTTTTCAATACAAATAGGCAGCACTGGCTGTCTTAAGAGAACTAAAATACAGTTTATACTTCATATTCATCACTTTTGAGGTTGACTATGTTTGTCACGTCAATGCACATTATAATAATGGCTCGGTGATATGCATTACAATGAGTGTGATATGTTATTTAGCTGATTTAGCTGCATTTCTCTACTTGATCATGTATATGCAAACATTCCAAAATCCAAAAATATCCAAAATACTTCTGGTCCCAGGCATTTCATTTTAGTGATACTCCACCTGTGCTATACAGCTAAACAGTTAAAAATTTATTAAAATAAATTTACCCTAATTACAATTATGTACAAAGATCTTTTAATGTAAATATAAAAAAGGCTCAGCAGTTGGCACAAATCAGGAATGTTTTGATTAGTGGATTTACAAGGTTTTTGGATATTCAATTATTTGTGTAATTACATTTTTATGTTTTAACAAGTTTGAAGTTCATTCATTTTCTGAACACGCGTCTAACACAAGATCCAACATGGAACAGTTTTGGCAACATTGGATGCATGGCATGAACCAACCCTTGATAAGGCATCAGTCGAATACTGGGCACACACACACATTTAGAATCACAAATCAACCTGACCTGTCTATCACTAGGATGTAGCGGAAAGCAGGGGTACCTGTATAAAACCAGTTATGACAAGAAAAAACTTACCAAAAAGTACAAGTTTACATGGCATGAAGACACAACACCACTATTTAGAATAGCTACTCAATGCACATGTTATAAACAGCTATTTACTGAGAAAAATAAATCCAAAATCATTTAATGCATACATTTTAATGCATCTTCCTGCACTATAAACCCATACATATTGAACAGTGTTCTCTGTGCCACAGAGAATCAATGAGGGAGTTAATCTTGCTTTGTAATAGATTTGTATTCTTTAATTAAAAGACCGCATAGGAAATAAGAGCATGAGAAAAACTGTTGCCCCTCTCAAACGAGACAAGCAATCAAGCTGCACTTCTGCTTGTCATAATGTGGTCCATATATAGCTAACTGAACATACATTTATGAAAAATTATTTTTTGATGTTCCCAAATTAGATACAAGATATGAACTTCACTTATTATTTCATGTAATTTAAAAGCTTATAAGGCTGCAACCAGTCATTTTCAGGTATAACCACAACGCATCTCTCTCCCTCCAAAGCAAAAAAAAATCTAAACGCGAGGAGACACATTTGCGTGAGATACGTAGAATAAGATCAGGATAGAGGATAATTTCAGCAAACAGCTCCCATCTGTTAAAGATTGGGCTCACATCATTACCTGCTGTGCACGCAGACTCCTGGATCTGTAGAACACAGTTTGGTTGAATCGCAAAACAAATACATAGTCTGCAGTGAGAAAATCATTCCTAATTTTTCAAACTGTTGTATCCCTCAAGTGTAAATTTCTAAAATGGTTTCCTTTTCATTAAATTAGCCTCTTTACTACTGACAGGTTTTCACAGCTTGTTTGTATGAATACAGGAAATCTTTTGGGGCAAACAGGCCATGAAATTTCACCATACATCTGGCTTTCTTGCAGTGAACATTATCAGTAAGAGGTTTACTTTAATTTTACAATGCAGATTTCTGAAAAAGAGGGTTTAATAGCTGGAACATGCGCTGGTGAGGTGACTTATGCCGGCAATAGATGCTAAATTGCTAAAAGTTTGTTGTGTGGCTTTGAAACTAACTTTGAAGAAAAGGTCAGTGCTTTGCACTACTGCCTTACAATTCTAGGGACAATGCCCACCTCATAAAAAGCTTAATAAGTAACCATATACATATTTTAATTTATCCATCCAACACTTTCTGCAACCTGCTTTATGCATTAGTGTATCACAGGGATCTTGATGCTGTCCCAGTAATTTTACACACCAAGGAGGGACCATCTACGGACAGACTCACAGACAGAAACCCTCACAAAGTTGATTCACACACAAAACAATTCATAGAATGGCCAAATCAATCCAAAAGTTAGTTTTTAGAACAAAAAAGGAAACTTCAGTACCTTCAAATTCACCCAGACATGAAGAGATTCAATGTGTCATTCTGTCTATATTACAGTAAGTGTGGCAGCTACGGTGAGGTAATTTGAGCTGTGAGCAGCATAACTAACCTCTGCACCACTATGCTACACCATTTTTTAAGCAGTCTTAATTTTACATTTTATATAATTTTATTATTATTATTATTATTATACAATTTTTGTATCACTACATTAATGGAAACCGGATTCTCAAATAGAGCTTAAGGAAAACACAACGGTTGGGATTTCGTCCCGTGATTTTTTTTTTAGTTTTATTCCCAGATGGCATCATTTTACTTATGAAACTAGGAGTGATATGTCAACATCTCAGTTAATAAAGAGGATAGATGTATGTACATGTTAAAGTTAAGTTCAACTTTTAAAATGATAAAAGAACAGAATCAGGGGTTGAACTGCTGCTATTTTCAACAACTGAAAAATCTCAAAGAGGCAGTGCTGTGTAAGATGGTTCAGATCACCAGGGGAGAAAAATGAGCTTTTATGTTTTCTCCAGATTGTTCTCAGAAGCAATAGAGAACAAAATGAGAATAAAAAAAATTGTATCAAACCATTGATACATTTCTTTCTCTTTATTTTATAAACTACCTTTCTTAGGGAATTACCCAAAACCATTTTACATACCTAATAAAACACTGTGAGACATATTTTTATTCAGCCATGCAGAGAGCAGCTATTTGATTTGAACTTGACTTCCATTGCCCTGTGCCGAAATTAAATATTTGATAAACAGCCAATGAGTAAAATGTCAAATGTATTAATCCCCAAATGAATTTAAAATGCATCTAAAATAGCGTTAGTGCCTATTACTGTATATTACATGACTGGTTATCCAGATTTTTTAAATCTAACTATGTAAAACTCATAAACATCTTTATTCTCACCATACATAAGCAACATTAATCTTTATATATAATCTTCATTTGGATCTTGATCTTTGTTTGTCCGCGAATTCACTGCCTTGTGTGGTGTTCCTGCTGTGTTCAGTAGAGGGCAGTAGTGATGGAGGAGGAGAGGAAGTGAGGGGGAGGATCGTTGGATGAGGTTGGAGTGTGGTGATTAAAGAGGATTGAACTAAAGGAGACTACGTGCTGTTTGTACTGGCTGAATACACAATACCTTGGTTGTTACTTTTGTTTACAAACACTTTCGATACCACTCTTTGTGTTTAGATCTGGCGTCAACACCACTCTTTGTGTTTAGATCTGGCGTCGACACCGTGCTTTGTGTTTAGATCTGACGTCGACACCTGCTTCATTGTTGAGACTGTGGTTTTTTGTGTTTCTATCGACCGTCGTTAGCAGCACTTCATCCAAATCGAATGTTCACCCACTTCTTGGAGTAGGCAGTCAGAGTATATAAGTCAGACACACTTCTGTGATTTTCCATCAGTCGGAGTTTGGAGTTCAAGAAAGAAGCATTGGTTCTTCCTTACTCTTTGGATTGCCACAAAGCAACCTGCGAGATTGGAGAAAGGTTGAGAAGAGATCGTGAGAGGAAACGACAGCGTCATGAAAACGAGATGGACTGTGAATGGAGAGAAGCAGAAATGCTCCTCCACCACCACATAATTACTATTCAGACAGTGATTCCGAGTAGGCCGTTCCTATCGAATCAATGTCCAAGGGTTTTGTTTTGTAATTTTGTTTCCCTTATAAAAAATCATAATGCTGTGCGACGAAGGGCCCAGTTCACGACAGGCAGCTGCGTTTAAACAGGGAGCCCTTCACAGACAACTTTAACACGCGCAACGTAGTTGGGCGCACAAGGCTAGTACTACAATAATTGTTATGGAGTATCATTAGTTGTGCAGTGTTATTTACATTATGAGCCCATTCAGTGAAATACTGCCCAATCAAGACCCCATCATCCCTGCCTACCCTACAACTAAAAAGCTGTTCGTGACATAAATAATGTAATCTAACTGAAATGAGCATCACTGCACACCTACTTATGATCCTTAGCAATAATAATAGCAATAATAGGTGTAAACATGGATTTTGCAGGGGGGCCCTCACTCCCCAAAAATGTTCATAGACACCACTACCCACCCACAAATATACTTCTTTAAACCAGTGGTGATGGAAAAAGTGCTCAAATGTTAGAGAAAGGGCGGCACGGTGGCGCAGTGGTAGCGCTGCTGCCTCGCAGTTAGGAGACCCGGGTTCGCTTCCCGGGTCCTCCCTGCGTGGAGTTTGCATGTTCTCCCCGTGTCTGCGTGGGTTTCCTCCGGGTGCTCCGGTTTCCTCCCACAGTCCAAAGACATGTGGATTGGTGATTCTAAATTGGCCCTAGTGTGTGCTTGGTGTGTGTTTGTGTGTGTCCTGCGGTAGGTTGGCACCCTGCCCAGGATTAGTTCCTGCCTTGTACCCTGTGTTAGCTGGGATTGTTCCAGCAGACCCCCATGACCCTGTTTTCGGATTCAGCGGGTTGGAAAATGGATGGATGTTAGAGATAAACAGTCACCAACATGACTATAAGTTTGGTTTACCTTCACACCTCCAAGCAGCTGTAGAAGAAAGTCAAACAGAAGCTTTATTATTATCCTCAAAACTGTCTGGTGAAGGCAGGACCATGGGCAAGTTCCTTGTCTTTGTTATGATCTGGCATTTACCTTAACTGTTTGTGGGAATGCTAGAGTTGTTTTTGAATATGTATATATCTATTGTTTTTGGGTAGGGAGAGTCTGCCCAATTAACCTATTTTTAACATTTGGCTTCTGAGAATTCAATCATTATATTGTGATGCCATTTTGCTTTGGTATGCATTTTTGTAATGACGGTTACCATGATGATATTATCCAGAAGGAACCGGGAGTACACGGTATGTGACATCACAGAAGTGGCTGTATAAAGGTCAGCATGTGCATTCCTAAAGTTTTTGAGATTGGATACATTTTGTGTGGGTTAGTGATTCTTTAGTGTTTCCTTACTTTTGGTTCTACAAAAATATATTTCTGTCTTAATGACTTTCAATTCTTGGTTAGTGTTTTGGGATTGATGCTATTTTTGACTTTGTAAGATGTCCACCTTCTGGTCCTCTCTTCCTCAATTTTCTTCTGTCTCATTCATGAACAGTCTTTGGCTAAACTCTTGGCTACTTTTATGTGGCCAGGAACCTAGTTTAGAGAAAAGAATATCACTGAGACTTTAAACAATGCATCTGAGAGTAGCATGGTATGATAGCTGCTCTGTTTGTCCTTTTATTCAACTTTTTATCTAATAAATGATGTGGATATTCTACACACCCTGCTTTTGTCTATAACCAAGACATTCTCTCTAAAGAAATGTACTAGATTGTCAGGTTTATTAATCAGGGCTATGCTGAGGCTTCTTCCTTGACTGCTTTATTTTCTGTTTTCTTTTTTGTTTTATTTTTCATTTCTATTTGATTTCTGACTTTACTTCTTTTTGTGTATTTAATTATTTTTTTGAATCTCTCCTTCTTTTAGTTAATTATTTTGTAATTGTCTTCCTTCTATTTCATGAACTACTGTAATTCTGTTTAATCGCTGTCAGTTTGTGTTCTTCTATGTAGAGCCTAGAGGCAGGGCCACCTACTTAAGCCTGACCTATAGGAAGGTCTCCTTGGCTTCAGTCTTATTGCTGGGACATTGAGTTTTTGTCTTTGTCTTTGGCTTTGCTTCTGTGTTTAGCTGCATTTCATTTTAAGTGTGCATTCTGGGTTTACTTTTGTATTTGATTCCTCCTTCTGTTGTTTATCAGATAGTTGAATTATTCTCAGAATTAGATTTTTCTTTCTGTTTTTTTTCCCCCATGATCAAATTTTGGTAAAGACTTTTATTAGCCATGAAATACAAGTATTTGTTAGGCCTATCGTTTTAGTTTTTTTTACCTCTTTTGTATTACTTTGATGCTCTTGGAAAAGTTCCTGAATCTTTTAAATATGGGTTTAATTTACACTTAATTACTTAATTTGGCAACTTCTGCTAAATGCAGTCATGTTTCCTTTCTACCAGTTAAATTTTTCAATATTTGAATTAGTTCACAGTCTTTGTTTTTCATTAAGGTACAATTCATAACACAGTCTGTCTCCAGATATTAACTCTTCAGAATCACCATGTCCTTCTCCTGCAGTTATCCTAGTTAACTGCTTGTCATAAAGCATTCAACATTAAAGTGGAGCACTCAAATTTTGCTGTGTTTCAATAGCAAAAAGTACTGTTTCATATAAAACATAAATAATAAAAAAAATAATGTGGCTTGAAACATTGGAGCTGTTAACGTATAAATCACCAGAATAGAGAAGATGTGTGACATGACTGGTCTAGTAATGTGCTGGGGGAAGAACTCAAATCCGAAGAATCAATGCAGCAGCGAGGACTAAGCCATACATAGCCAGTCCACCCCCAGAAGCCACATTGATGCTCTTGGTTTTCAGCTGTTCTCGGCATTATACTAGACCAGTGATGTCTGACGATTTACGTGAAAAAGGCATCATTGTTTTATGTTGTGAGTACTTTTTACTATGAAAAAATTGAAAATCATGATTGTTCCTCTTTTTTGGTATTTGTACATAGGTGTAAATAGGCATGTAAATACTGTATGGCAAAACTGGGTATATTTGTTTGCACTAATCAGTGATGTATTAATTACTGTTGATGATGAGCAAAATAGGCAAGCTCTGATTTGCATACAATTTCACAAAACTGACAATATATTTCATTTTGCAAGAAATTTTGCAATGGCATAATGCAGAACTCACCAAAGAGATTTTTGGAATTTGAAAAAAAAATTTATTTGTTGGAAAACAAGGAATATTGCTCCCTAAAGCCACTTTCCTTCTTTTTTTGCAGCTGGGTAGAACATATAATGCCTACCAATTCTGTGTATGCCTTTTGTTCACATTGCTGCAGAGGAGTGCATTACATTTTAAAAAAATGAAATATACTACATATGAAGACACGCTAAAACACACGGCTATGTACATCAATGTATTTTTTCCACAGTAAAACTACCTATATGGAAAGCCACAGTTGGCAAAATCATTGCGTTGCAACCACCTTATCCTAGTAGAGGATATGAACACTTCTGGTGATTTTTTTCCTCCACTACAGACATTTATTTAAACACTAGATAACAGAAAGATGATTTAAAACATTAAAACAATCTTGACAAGAACAGGCCTTTCAGTCAAACAAAGCTCACCAGTCCTATCCACTTGATTCCTCCAAGAATGTGTAATTAATGCACGAAAACACTTCCAGACAACAAATAAATGCCTTTCTTCTTATAAGAATAAAATAAATTTCACTGGAAACAAAATGCAATTTATTACTGATTTTTTAGCAAAGTGAAAAACGCAGTATTATCCGTGAGAATATTTTCGCTCATCACTAATTACTGTTTATTGATCATTTGTCAGTCAAGTCAAGTCAAGTTGGGGAGTATGCACAGGTACAGTGTGTTGCCGCACCCACCACACGACGAAATGACTCGGGATCCCGGTTGGCAACCCCCCAGGCAGACACGTTGTCCAGTCCCACCCTCCGGAAATGACCCTCTATCTGCCGCAGCCAGTTGTTATGTGGGCAACCCCTTGGTCTGGTCCAGCCCCTCAGGTCCCCAACAATGAGGATCTTACGAGCTGGATCATCCTCGGGGAAACACACCACATGGCCGTAACTGACGCTTCCTCACAATACAGGTAATGTGCCTCATTCAGGACTCCATTAGCAACCACTCATTCGAGACAAAGTCAAAGCAACGATACCCAAGGATTTTCCGGAGAGACACAGTACCAAAGGAGTCCAGTCTTCGTCTCAGCTCACTGGATAGCGTCCATGTCTCGCAACCATATAGCAAGACAGGAAGCACCAGGACTCTAAAGACTTGGACCTTCATCCTTTTGCATAGATATCGGGAGCGCCACACACCCCTTTCCAAAGACCTCATGGCCCCCCATGCTCTCCCAATCCGTCTACTGACTTCATAGGAAGAGTCACCAGAGACATGAATGTCACTGCCAAGGTAAGTAAACCTCTCAACAAGATCGACACTCTTTCAGTGTTTTGTCAGTGTTTGCTACTAAAGCTACACTTAATTGAAAATACATAATTTTCCTGTATAATGTTTAAGAAAGTCGACTAGTATTCTTTTCACTTAAAATCATGGCAGTTTTCAGACCTCATACTCCGTCTTGCATTAATCTGTCTGCTTTTGGACCTTTTATATTTTTTTGTGTTTCCAAAATAAATGAAACGTTCCAAAGAATGAGCTTGTTTTGCTTGAACAGAGTAGAGATAATAGGGTGAATGTCATGTGAATAGAAATTTTATTTGGCACATCTAAACTAGATTTTTTATGGCTTAATTTTAAAACTATTTTGATAGTTTTGTCACTTTTGAGCTTCATTGCTGTTATCGAAAACTTTTGGCTGTCAAACATTTTCCTAGAATTCAAGCAAAAAGAGATTGCTATTTCTATAGAGTGATTCAGCTTTCACAGTCTAAAGTATTTTACTAAAATTTGGATAATGTTTATCTGCAGTCCCATGATTTGTACTTGCTGATCTCTTCCTGTCCTTTTGTGACATTTGCCCCTTGACTTCACCTTGGCAGAAAATAACATTAGTCTGAGGAAAAAAACTTCTAAGATATTATTTCAAAAGTGCCTGAAAGAATTACTGTAAATAAACTGGTCAAAATTGTATTGTAAGTTGTTGGCTGAAAGTAATGCACTTATCCAGTATTCTTGGCAACAGCACATGGGACTAGGAGGTCTGCAGTTGAAACTGGCCCAGACTCAAAATCTTCTGTGATGAAATGGTCTCTGAGATCACTAAACTGTCCTCCCCAAATAATAATCTTTTGTAAAGACAATGTAAAATTCAGTTACCAAGAATCACTGGAAAAGGCTATCCCAAATTCCTTCATGCCACCTCTCTGTTTGCATGGATTATAAATCATCAATGTGCAACTGCACAAGACGTTTGAATCGGGGAGCGGCATGACGTTAAATTAATTGGTTGGCTGGGCATAGTTATTGCTTTCATTGCGCTACTGTAGCTCATTCTGGAGAGGTTTTTAATATAGCTTTTAATTTAAAAAACTTTCAGAATGCAGAAATGTGTCATTTTCTTCTCTGTTGGAAGATTGAATCCTTCCAAATCCTTGGAAACATTTTACAATGTTTTAGGACTTGGCTCGAGTTGGCTTCTGTCCCAACAGTGATTGAGGCCAAGATCTCGTATTCCAACTTGTCCCTGTCAGATTGAGCCAAGACTTTTCTCCATTGTCTGTGGCTGTTAAACGAAAATAATTTCCTTACACATGAGATGGCAGGGAAAAAGAAGGGAATACATTCTTTTTTTTTTTAAGGTATGTCAAGGGGGACCTAGAATTAACATAAGCAGAGGCTTCTTTGCTTCATGTTTCCTGCTCAATAACTGCTGGCCAAAAGAATGTTGCCAGTGTTAGCAAAAGATTATAGATTGAAAAGCAACAGTTTTTCTTAATGTATGCTTGTGAAAAGAAAATACTAAAAGTATTTGTTCATCTTTTGTAGTAACCCCAGGCCAACATTGACCACTGCCAATGCAATTAGCTTTTTTGTATGCTCCTTTTATTTTTGTTATTTATGTGTTTTGTTTTAGTTTTTACGTATTGCCAGATACAACTAAGTTTACAATTATTTAAATACCTGTTTTTTTCTAGTGTAGGGTTGTTATGAGCTATATGTAATATAGTGCACACTATTTCACCCTATATCTGGCATTCCAGACCACATAGCTGCATGTTTCTGGTTCACTGATAGAAAGGGGAGCACCCAAGTAAATATGGGACAGCAAAGCAAAATCTAAATGATAGGCATTTCAGCCATGTATATTCTGTCATGTCACCTCTTCAGTTATATCAACATCCATCAGTTACATAATCTGCATAACCAGTTAAGGTGTACAGGGAGCCAATGGTCAAGCTGGCAGCATTGGACACAAAGTGGAAACTAAATATGATCCACACTCACTCACACAAAGCCAAAGAAAATGGAGAAACGCCCATATGAACATGGGGAAATTGAACAAACTCCACACTAGGATTTTAGTTTAGGATAATGAAGCTATGAGGAGGCAGAACTAACCAATGTGTTAATATGCTACTAACCTACTAACTCTTTAGTTCTAACATAACATAACATTTTAAAACATACTCAATACAGTTCAAGGTTGCAATCAAGGTGGACCTGATCCTAACAGTAATAAGCACCAGGCAAGAAGCAACTGTGGACATGATGCAGAGATCACTCACACCTAGAGGCAGTCTTAGGGGTGTGCAGGGCCTAGGGCTGACCAACCCCACGTGGGGCCGGTTACGTCAAATGCTGTTACCGGTATGTGTGGACTGTTTAAAATTGCGCGCTAATTTAATAAAAAATAATGTTAACATACACCGGATTTTCTCATTACAGTATTCAGCTAAATTTTTGCAGGAAAACATGCGGACTTAATCAAAATATACCTGAAGAATATAACTTGACAAATCCGCTCGAATGGGACATGCGGACTTCAAAAGTGGAACCCCCTTAGGTGCAGGGGCTGGGGCAGTCGCCCCACTTGCCATCCCCAAACACTGCACTTGCTCATACCCATATGGGCTCAATTTAGAGTCACCAGTTAACAAAAGGTTAATGTCTTCAGGATGTTGGAATAAACCTATTGATCCTGTAAAAGAAAACAGGCAAACCCCACACAGTCCATATCTTGGCATGGGATTTGAACCCGGGATACTGAATCCATAAGGTAGCACCACCATCCAATTTGCAAAATTGTACTGTGAAATTAGGTGTAAGAGCTAAATAAATAGGCAGAAAAGACCATTTTCGAGAATAGCGATAATAGTTTTATCAATGGTTCAGAAATAATGCTGAAATGTTATAGAGTGTGTATAATACGTCACAGTCGTAATGTAGAACTTGATCTCTGAGAGACAAATGAGGGTTGAGTGACACACATGCTTTCCTCTCTGAGCAGCACTCCTGGTGGATCCTCATGAAGTGTTGGCCTCCTCTCACTTCTACCGTCTCAAAAGACTTAGTTAAGCCAGTTCCTTTAGTTACTCTAGATCAAACAAGAATCCCATCACAAATAAGTCATTTGCTTGCTTATTATATGCCTTAGCCAAAAACTGAATATGACCTTTTTTGTTCATCATAAAATGTGCTTGCAGAAAAGAGGGAACAAATTTTTGATGTGATCAACTGTTAAAAGAGTTATTGAACCACAAACGTAAAAATCTTGTCCTTTTTCAACATGCTTAGATGTTTCAAAATTTTGAAAAATAATTGTGGTCAATATAAACGCCTGAAATTGGTGTTGTTTTGTTACACAATTGTTTCTGGCTATTTTAAAGTAAAAATCACGTTGCTGTCATGTTGTGTTCTGGAGTTGTGTTTTTTTATTTTAAGGTTTGTTAAACTATACTGGAAATAACTATAAAGATTGCACAAATTGTGTTTCACTGATGCTCAAACAGACACATTTAGTTTTATATATATAAAATTATGTATAAATAATTATTCCAAATTTATATCCCTTTTTTTACTTGAGTTTGTACCATACCATACCATTTTCTATGCCTGTCCCAGCAAGGATAGGGTACAAGGCAGGAACAATACCCTGACATCAGTCCATCATACAGTGAACACACACACAAACACACACCACACTGCAGGGCCGATTTAGAATTTCCAGTTCATCTAACCTGATTATTTTTGGACTGTGAGAGGAAATCAGAGTACCTGGAGAAACTCATGCAGACACAGGGAGAACATGCAAACTCTACACAGTGAGCTCACAAGATACAGACTCTGGTCTCCTTATGTCCTACCACTGCATCACTGTGTTGCCACTTGTTTATAATTGTTTACTATAGAAATAATGGTGAAATCCAGTAATAGAGATGGAAGATAAAGTAGTTGGCTTTTGAGCGAGTAATATGATGCTGTGGTACACTTCACTAGCTGCTTAGAGGTGGGGATGACAAAGCTCTTTTTTCAGTGAACCCTGTTTATCTTAAGTCACTCAGTTCTGAAATTTTATTTAAATGTGGAAAAAAAATCACTTCTTCCATACTGAACTTAAAGAACAATCCCACTTCAGACACAGCTAACAGTAAATCATTTAAGTGTTTTGAGTGTTACATGTACAATACTTGGATGATGCGGTCTATGAAAGACCAAATAAACAGAATAAATAAAAATGAATTCATTGATGAGTGTGGCTTATAGATTAAACTTATTTAATACATATAAATTAAGATGGAATATTTGGGACAAAATTAAATATATACTGTAAATCTAAAAATAAATAAATGAATCATTATACATAACAATAAATAAATAGTAACAAAATGATATGCAAGCATAATATAATTAAATATGTCTTGAAATATATTTTCTATTGCTTCTTCCTTAAGATAGTTATTTAATACTTTCATCATTTATTTATTTAAGTGACACTGCACACAACATGAAAGAAGCAATAAAATGAAAACTATCATTTTCACCCATCAGAGTTAAGAGGGTGGGCTCTAGTGAGTATTTTCTTTTAATAATAATAATTAATAATTTTTTGCATTTATATAGCGCTTTTCTCACTTCTCAAAGCGCTTAGCAATTGCAGGTTAAGGGCTTTGCTCAAGGGCCCAACAGAGCAGAGTCCCTTGATTGGTGAATTGTCAGTGAAGAAAATACTGCATGTTGTGACTGTGTGTGTTTGTGGTGGATAAAAAAGCAAGAAAAAATCATCTAGAATGACTACACTGTTATGATATTAGCCTTATTGAAACACAAAAAAGGGAGAGAAGACCTTCAGATATCACCTGTCAGAACAGGCCTTCACTGAATCTGACCCCAAAATAGGCCTTGCCCCAGGCAGCCAGGCAGCAAGCACAACAGACTGACTTTTAAAGCCGTCAGACTCAAAATGGGGCTTAAAGCCCTTAAATAAAAGAAGTCTCAAAAATATTTACAAAAATGTAGAAGAGGAAAACTGTGAAACATTTGTCCAACACAGGACCAGGCAAAATCATTGTATTTAAAGATTTATTCAAGAAATATTAAAAGATTTATGGCAGTAACTAAAAGGAGCACAACATTAGTTTTTGCCCAAAACCTTAAAGCAGCTACATCCAAATAAGATTTGAAAGAGAGTACCTTAATATGAATATCAAAGTCAAAACCAAAGAAACTGAACAAGAACAAAAACAAAGCAAGAGTTAAAACAAAGTAAAATACTATCAATGTCAAAGCTGATGATCTCTCTAAAACTTCAGCATAAGCACTGCTGGGCTGGAACCCCAGTTACATAATTAGGAGGCCCTGCCTCCATAGGTTCTACTTACAGGAGACAAAGCAGAACACAAAGAAAATTATAGTACATTGAAACACAAAGGTAAAGGAAATCATCCATCCATCTTCCTGCTTATCCAGGTCAGGGTTGTGTGACAGCTGAAGTCTATCCCTACTATCATTGGGCACAAGGCAAGAACAAAACTTGGACAGTCTATAACTGGGTGCACACTCATAGATCAATTTATAACAACACCGATTCACCTAACCTGCATGTTATGAAAGAAGCTGGAGCACCCAGAGTACACCCAATTCAGATACAGGGAGAACATCAAACTCCATACAGGAATACAGTGGATGAAAACAATGGTCTCCTTAGTGTAAGGCAGAAGCTCTATTACTGAGCCACCATGCCAGCCAAATAAAATGCTAAGATTATAAATATGTAAAGGGAAATCATCAGCAAAAACAGAATTAATAAAATAATTTTAAAAATAGCTTGTAAACAACAATAAAAAAATGAATGAGCAAGAGATAAGCTTAAGTCAGGGCGATAACCCTGGCTGAACCATAACACGCATTAAGCATCTGCTTTAATTCCAGAAGCTCTGACTTCATCATCAGGAGTCTGCATTTAAACTGGTTGCTGGAAATGTGGCCCTTCATGCTACAAAGATTTATGTTCCCTTTACCGACAATTCACCAATCAAGCATCAGTCTTTGCTAAAGCCCACCCTCTTACCTTTGATGGGTGAAAATGACGGTTTTCATTTCATTGAATGTTTTATGTTTTGTGTGGTGTCACTGAAAGAAATGAATGAAGAAATAATTAAATAAAGAAATAAGCAACTAACACACGTTTCATGACACATTTAATTCTTTATCCTGACGTATCATTTTGTTATTATTTTTTGTCACAATTTATTATACATTTTCATATTATTTTATTTTGTCCAAAATATTCCTCCATAGGTAATTTAATGATATAGATTTACATTTAATACATGTTTGGAAGCAGCAATTATAAATAAAATGCTTGCTACTATATTTTGTTGTATATGGGAGGTATCTGTTTTGCCTGGCTGACATTATAAGGTACTGCACTGTTGATGACATATTAAAGTTTAGGAAGCACTATCTGTATGAAATAAAATGTTTCAGATTGGCTGGCCAATTTTATATTAACTTTAGTGATTTTGTAAATGAATTTTATAATTTTGCAGTTCTGTTTGTTGATTTAATTCAGCCACATTTTGATGGACATGAGAAAACAGATGCCATCTAGCGTTAAATCAATCCATTTGCTGAACTCACCTCTTTTATTACAGTGTCACGGGTCACCAATGCTGAGGCATAGACCCACATTTATTCATACCAAGTCAGTTTAGAGCTGCAGATCAGCCTAACATCCACATCTTTAGGCCCATGGAAGAAACAGAAGTACCTAGAAATGAAAAGAGAAAACTCCACGTAAGCACAAAGACAAAGTGGTCTCATTTTAGTTTAGGTATCTGTTACAAACAAGCTATTAACCACAAAAAATATGCTATTAACAATAAAAGTAGCTGCTTATAATGGATACCTAACAAAATAGCTACTGATAACATTTTATGAAGAGTTTGGATGTAGTTGCTAGGGTTACGTGATAGCATCATAATCCACCATACCACCCTACTTCTGCTATAGTGATTTTTTGCTAATCTGTAACCCACTTTAATTATTCTTACAAATTACAATGACAGGTAAGAATTGCTAAGGGTATATTGCCTTAAATCTACTCATTCTCAGACTCACCAGGATACACTAGAAGTTGCAGCCCACCCCATAGCATGCAGTGCAATGCAGAAGGCAGCTCAGGACCAGATACAATCCATCACAAGACATGCTAATGGAGACCTACATAATCAGACATAATCATAATAAAACTCACAAATTAATTGAATATCTATCTCCTGTAAATGGGAGGAGCCTGTAGTAAAAGTACAAAATTCTGGGGTATGGGGAGAATATGCAAACTCCACACATTGATCAGACCTGGATCTGAGCAAGTGAATCAGCTCTGTTCAGGTTGTACAGTCCAGTTATAAGTACAGGGGGTCCGTTTAATCTTCTGGGTTCAATGTAACAATGACTCCCATGTAGGCGGACAACCTCCACACAGACCGTCTGGGAAAAGAATCACTAAGTCAGTGATTTTTTTAATATCTTAGTCATATTTATGAATTATTCCAAATAAATTAGAATCCTATATACTGTAAAAACAGTGATAACACGTTTTATTAAAAATGGAAATTCTTGTTTATTTAACTTTGTATGCAGTTGTGTATTAGTTGTACATTATATACTTGTCAGCGTAGTTATTTCTGATGTAACATTTCTTTCAGATAACCCTATATGATTTGAATAGTTAAATTAAAGGTAAATTAAAGAAAAATTGAATACAGAAGTCTGCTAGCTGGTAGTTTTGTGTTCTGAGGAGATTCTTACAACCATGTGAGCCAGCACAAAGTCTGGAAAATCTCATCCAATTTCAGCTGCAGTGCGATCCACAGCTGGTCTAGGTTTGCAGGCTTTGTCTTGACCAGCTGAGACTTGAAGTAGTGCTGTAGTTTCTCTATCAGATTAACTTCTGTTCTCTGGGGAGACCATTATTGTCAGCTCTCCATCTGCGCCTTTTCCTCCCTAAATTGTGGCTATTGAATCTCACAGTGTGTTTCGAATCATGTACACGTTAGATGGGGGATACTGTGGTGCTGGCCTTTTGGCTAATGTTTCTCTTAATCTTGTCAAGATCTTCAAATTTAGTGGTCAGAAACAGCCCCAAGCCAGAGCAGTGCCTTGTTTACACATGGCACTGGGCAATGTTCCAGAGACTGTGATATTATACGCTGTTTTTAGCACAGGTGAGATAAATAAAAACACACACACAAAAAAACTACAGAAAATACTTCAGAGCTTAAAAATACTGATTCCTTATGCTGTAGTATATGCTTCACAAACATGACAGACCACTATATCCACAGTAAAGAATATAAGAATTGAGATGATTGAAGATCATCTGCTGATCAATGGAATTTGAAGTGTTTCTGTGCTTGTTCAGCTACAGTTGCAAATACTCTGTCTCCACTAAGGTGTTTTAGTATGTTTTAGGTTTTGTGATCCACTTTGTTGTGTGAATTTAGCTTTTTACCAAGAAAGGTTACATGTGTTATTACTGGAAGTTTATTTAATATTTGCAAACCAGGTCCAGCCAAAAAAAAAGATGATACTGACACTAGACTGTTTTCAATTTTAAATAAAAAATTTGAAATGTTCGACTTCTTTACAATAGAAATTCTGCTTTGATGATGTACTCTGTCCATCAGTGGTTAGGTCTAGTTGGGGATGGTTTACAGCCATGGATTTGTGGCCGCAGGCCTGAAGCAGTAAAGCGTGTCTGGGCCCCAGGAAGACATGGTGATTAGAATTGGGTGTCCGCAGAGTTATAGCCATTCATTTGGTTTATGTTGACCAAGCTGAGGTCAGGGGACATAAGACAGGTGGTGTATCATGGGCCTATCATATGACAATAAATTGGCACCCAAGAGCAGCTCTTTTTCATTTGTGTTTCATTGATATCCAAACCTTTATTTTAAGAATTAGCTGATCTTCAAATAAAGTCTAATCATAGGTCTGTTATAATCTAAGCATCCATAACTGATTCAGCTTAATCAAACTTAACTTCAATGTGTGTTTGCATTGTTAGCATTGCTGCCTAACAAATGTGTAAAGTTTATGAAGATTCATTTTCAATTTCTCCAATTTTCTCTTGCATGTCAGAACTATAAATATTAGGTTAATTAGAAGTAGTAAAGTGACCCAGTGAGCCTGAGTGTGGGCATGTGCGTGATTGTCCAGCACTCCATCCAGGGTTGGTTTGTGCCCTGTGGTCATGGCTGTCATGAGAGGATCCTACCTCCATGACCCCAAACTGGACACAGTGGGCACATAAAATGGACAGATGTTTTAACTGTAGGTCATTATTGGCATCCTAAGCAACAGACTGCTATTTCATTTGATTGCAGCCTAAGTCCTCCACTCTCAGTTTTCCTGCATAGCTCATGTTCATATAAAAGTTATTCAGAAAAGATTGATGTTGAACTTGCATGATGTTTTCTTGGCCTACCAACTTCTCCTTTGGTCAGGAATTGTCTGAAATGTTTAAGAAGTTGTGCTATGTGAAAAACCTTTGTAACAGCTTTATTAAGTACTCTTACCTAAATTTTTTTTTTTACTCTCAATTGGCCCCGAAACAGTCTGAATTTGTCTGTGTATGGACTCAATGAGATGTCAAATGTATGGCAAAGTAGATGTCACTGTGCATCTCATGCATGTTAGAAATTAGCTGGTAATAATTGCTTACCACAAATAGCTCATTCAGGCTTAGAGATATTTGAATGGATTGAGATATCTACGTTGAAAAATACTGTTTTAAGCAATCTCGTGGTCATGGTTTGATCTTTCCTAGTCTTGTGGCAGGAGCCCATTTACTGATTGATACACTCACTACTACCATAAAGGGGTGCACCTGTTTAGTAACACTGTTCAGATGGCATTACACACTTGTACCCATGGATGAAAACACAAGCCCCATTCCATTACATAGCCTTCTCAAGTAGCAAGCGTATTATCATTAATGAAAACTATAATGAAACCAACTAAAAAAGCACTTCGTTAAATTACATAAAATCAAAAGCAGAGTGAAAAGCAAAAAAATAAACTGAAATTAATTTGCATATTTGAAGTTAAGTGAAACAAAGTTAAAATGAGTAGAAATTAAAATGTGTTATTTCCATTTATTAATTTTTTTTTAATCGACCAATTGCCTACTGTTGACTTTTCCTACCTTTTTACCAGCTGGACTATATGGATACATAGTCTAAAGAGCTTGTGTAAAACGTCTGTTTTATTTTATTTGTAATTTTTTTTTTGCCATCAAACTCCTTTAATACACCTGTGTCAGTGTCATGTTTTAATACTCCATGAGGTTGCTGTTGCTGTCAAACTCAATGGAATATGTTTGTCACCCCCACTGTTACCTTCAAAGCCAATTAAATATTTATTTTTATCCATTCACCCCTTGAATTATGCACACTTGATACTGTTCTGTCTAGAGAGGAAGATTTTTGACAAGGAGAAAACACAGTCAGAGACACACAAAATCCATTAACCAGGAGGCAATCCTGTCTTTCATCAAAACAAAAGAGGTAAAAGCAAAATCATAGTCAAATGTTAGAAAGAGAGTGGTCATTGAAAGCCAGAAAATTATAAGAAATGATTGATAAAGAGTTCACAGATTTTTATCTTATTTTGGATAAGTTAGGATTTAAAAGGGCAATTTTTAAATAGCTGTGTCAATGGCGTCATTAGCACACTGTCCTGGTGAATTACAGGAAATTTTACCTAGGTAACAAACAACATGAAATCTAGAAAATAGTGGCACCTCTTGTCCACACAAAATGGTGTCAAAAGATGGCATAAAAATAATTGACTTTTTTATAAAGAAATACAGTAGATTCCTTGGATTTGACAACCCCAGTAGACCGTAATAATTTTAGGTGCACAAGAAAGTAAAGAGAATCCAGTCATAACAGATACTCCCTTACCTGCTTTAAACAGCTTTCTCTGCTCATGTCACTGTTATTGAAAGAACATGGGAAGGTAGTAATAACCAAATAAAGTAAATGTTTAGTGTAAATAGAAAAAAAAAATATACCTGCACAGCTTGAATCTGAAACCTTTTCAGGGACTTTGCTGATTCAACGATCTTGGGTCTTTTATTTTTATTCATTTAGCTTGAAACCACTTCCTCCTTCCTGCAATTTCGTTTTTATTATTTAACGTTTATTTAAGGTACTGCGGTCACCTTCTTCCACAACTTTGCTTTTTGTTTTTCACAACTTAAATAGAAATGCTGAAGCAACAAAAGTTGTGCTTGAAACCAGAAGGGCAAATGAAAGTTCACACCAGACTGTTTTAAACCTTCTTCTCAATGGCTACAATATTTCTGACTTGTCATTTGTTTGTTTACATTTCTTTTGTTATTTGTGTTGATGAAATTGTGTGATTAATTTCTTTCTTTTCAATTCAAATAATTTTCATTAATTATCTTTTTTTTTTCTAACTCTTATACTAATTATATTAACTCAGAGTGAGCTAGTAATATTTTAATGTAGAGCAAAGACGCATAATCAGGCTATGGTCGGCACCAAAAGTCAATATTATCTTTCAAAGAAACTGAAAACATAATAAAAAGTCAGTAGTCATAAATGGGAGCATGATATCAAAAAACAGTGGAATCAGAAGGAACAAAAGGTTTCAAATGCTTGAGAGGAAGTACTTTTCGTTGAAACTTGGGTGCTTCAGAAATGTTTAGAGTGACCTTAAAAACGTCTTTCTAATGAAATTACATGCAGCACACAATCTGCGGAATTTTGGGAGAACAGCATGACACTGAGAGATGCCAAACACCCTAGAAGAAACAAAGATGCTATTGCAGCATAATGGGAAAACTTGTCAACCTTATACCAAAAACAAAAACCAGTGACAAAAATCATGATCCTTGATTTCTTAAATCTAGCCTGCATAGATCCACCCAAGAAACAACAATTGTTCTGCTTTATTTGACCACTTTTTGTTAAACCCAACGGGGTTGGACCTCCCATCATTGTAGAATGGCTGGGTCTGCCACCTGAGCCCCTATTTAAGGCATTTGCAAGCCCCTTCGGAGTGTTAGAGTTCCACACTCGATGTTCTTGACCTCTTTTGCTTGGGTTTAAATCTTTTTGATTTAAAGTAAAATTTTTGTTTATTTAAATACAATTAACTTTTATGAATATTTCTTGTTTAGGACATTTGTTTAGGGGTAATCCCTGCTTTGGGGTGGCCATTATGATTTTGAGGGCTTTTATTTTATCATTGCTGTTTTCTTTTGATAATTATTTTAAATTTGAAACTGGGCTTCAAGAATTCCAGATGTTTAGTGGTGTTCACACATAATGCAGAAAGCAACTATTGCGATAGCCCATGTCTGTCTGTCTGTCCATCTCTCTGAAACAACTTGGCTCCCCATGGACCAATTTGGTTGAAACGAGGACACTTACTCTAAAGATTTGTCCAGACAATTCAATTTTCATTGAATTATCTTGAACAGATTGCACTGTACATAGTTTTAAAATTTCAAAAGCTCAATCTTGTCTACCTTAAAACGGAGAAATGATCTATGCAACTTCATCTATAAATTAGTTTACTGCTTCACTTTTACATTGAAAGCGTTTTCACCAACTTGTATATTTTGTATATGTTCCTATATTTCACCTCTGATATCCGGTTCTGACAGTAACGAGAGCTCCAATACAAGTTAATGAAACACCAGAGAACTGTGTGTACGGGTAAGAAGTTGTTGTTACTGGCTGTTTAGGAGGCACGCGCATAACGGCAATCCTCCACTGGCATGTCAAGATGGGTGTGCATGGGTAAACCTCTATATCAGCCAGTTGACTCTACTCTACAAAGTCTTGAGCACAAACAGAAGATAAGCCCTCTGGATGATTTAATTCATAACAGGTTATTTCTTAGCCATAAAAGTATAAAATGCAAGCACAGAAAACAAAAGGCTATCTAGATATGAATGTAGTACCCTGTGGCATTTAAGCTGCTGTGCAAAGAGCAAATAATTAGTTACTTTGTATTTACCTTACACTAAACCAACCTAACAACTCCAATATCTGCAGTTTATAATGATTCCCTGTTTCACTGTCACTATAATTTACTGCAGTGAACAGATGCCCCATTGACGGTGACAGTCACAGTTTCAGGCTGTGCATAAGATAAGAATATCAAAATGTCCCGGTTTTAACAGGTTGCCCATCAAATAAAACATTGCTCTGCTGACACAAGCATCCTCACAATATGTTTAGAATACCGCAAATGAAACTCCAAGGGGCACAAAACCCCATAACCTCCCCAACGATAACCGCTTCGTTAGAACTTGTGTTACTTTTGAGCAGCATCATGAAGGCGAGCAGAAACAGACAAAACAAACAGTACTGCCATTTCTTTGTTTCCCCTTTAAGCACTGTATGGAATTCTATATGTTCATTTGTGGAAGTTTTTTTTTGGACCCTGATCCCTCTCTGATGACGATGAGATAAAGCAGCCATTAATGAAACGAGGATGGGCATACAGGCTATGCAAGATTTGAAAATCTGATCCCCCTATAATTTACAATCAGAGTGCCACATTCACTTGATATCCATAACAGTCATTAACTGCAATGAAGTTTCCCATTTCACTTCTGTTATTCCCTAACATTTGCCATAATTGAATAGCTTTACAAGTCTCACTTTATGGAAATTAAAATGACGAGACGTGCTCAAGCCAACAAGGAGTAAATTGCAAAAGTTTTTTTTGTTTTTTGTTTTAAGTTATATTAATTTCCAATTGTAAATTGTCACCTTTTGTAAATATGGGGTGCATGTGTGTGTTTTTGTGTGTGAGTGAGAGTGGTCCTTGTGATGGACCAGTAGTCTATTGAGGGCTACACTTCCTGCATAGCACCCAAACGCACCTGAATGTTACACCATACATATATTTTCTTACTTGTTTGTAATAGTATTAATTGATAATTTAGCCTTTAGTTAATGAAGTTATACTTATTGACACCTTTTTGTGTTAATTGATTTATTAAGTTTTTCAGTGATATTTTGATAAACTATTTAGTTTTATGAAACTCATAGTGTTTTTCTTTCATTCTGAGAACAAATAATAACAATTATCCACATCCACATTTGGCAGGACACAGTAGAACCTGGGTATGAATTGTCTTCAGTGTAGAGTTTGCACTTTCTCCCTGTGTTCACATGGGATTTCTACTGATGTTCTTGCTTAAGTTTCCTATCCCAAAGGCATGCAAGGTTAATTTGTTGGTGCCAGTGTTAAAAGTGTGTTTGTAGTTGAACGAGCGTGCCCCTGTCTAGGGATGTGTTCAGTACATTTGGACTAATGGCTTATCCAAATTTTGAAAGTTAATTATAGCAATGAACAGATGCCATGGTTCAGTATGTAGGATCAAGACAGACAAGTGACCAGATAACAGAATTAAGACTGTTATAAAGAACTAGTCATTTAGCCCGTTACAATAACGGGCGCTAGAACAGTAGTGCATAAACATTAGTAGGAACAGTCTATATTAAATGGCAAGGGACTTTGACCTCATTCTTTTTGTTGGTCGTATTTTTCTTTCTTTCAGCCTTTCTTTTGTTGATGTTTACTTGCTGAGCTGACCGTTCTTCGTGGGCTGCCGCCGTGTATTGTGTGTCTTTAATTTTCTGTGACAGTAATACTGTCTTGTACGGCTCTATTCAATAAGGGCGCGCACAAAAAGGCGAACTTCAAAAGGGCGACCTCAATTGAGCGTGGTGAATAAAGGCGTTCGTAGATAATTTAGTTCAAATGGCTCTTTATTTACGCGCGCCTTTATTCTCTGCGCCCAATTGAGGTCGCCCTTTTGAGGCTCGCCTTTTTGTGCGCGCCCTTATTGAAGGATACCGTCATGTACGTCCGCTGGCTTGTACGTCTGTAATATACCTTTAATTTTCTCTGGCGGTAATACAGGCGTGCGCGTCGGTAATATGCCTTTAATCTCCTCTGACAGTAATACTGGCTTGTATGTGGCTGTAATATGCGTCACTGTATTGTGTACCTTTAATTTCCTCTCACAGTAATGCTGGTTTGTATTTCCGTAAAATGCCTCTAACTTTCTCTGACAGTAATATCGCGCATCGCACCGTGCCCCGCGCATGCGCACTTCACCAGAAGACACCCACACACGGACACCTGGACGCACATAGGGATTTTATATAAATAGATTCTAGAGAATAAAGTAAAAAAGACAAAATTGATAACCAAACTTTATAGTCAAAGTCTTTTAATACAATTGCAGGTTTGTTCTCTTGTTTTTGTGCAAAGTTCAGATGTCATTACATGTGTGCTGCCATCTTTTATGATGGTAATATAAGTTGTTTACAGTTAGGTTTCACTGCCATCAACAATATGGTGGTGATCATTACATACAAAGCATGAAATGGCAGCACTCAAGGAAAAACATTTAAAAAATGGCAGCACAGTGACATCACAAAAGTAATAATACAAATAAACACTAAAAACAATAGGGTAGCATGGTGGTGCATTAAGGAGACCAGAGTTTGTGTCCCAGGTCCTACCTGTGTGGTGTTTGCATGTTATCCCCGTATCTGCATGGGTTTCCTCTGGGTGTTCCAGTTTCCCCCCACAGTCCAAAGATATGCAAGTTAGGTGGATTGGCAATTCAAAATTGTCCCTAGTGTGTGGCTGGTGTGTGTGTGTTCGCCATGTGATGGACCTGGTGCCCCGACCATGGTGTGTTCCTCCTTTGTGCCCTGTGCTAGCTGGGATAGGCTTCAGCACCCCCCATGACCCTGTTCAGGACAAAGCGGTTTAGAAAATGACTAACTATAAAAAATAATCAGAAAAAACAAAAACGATTCAGAGCAATATGAATCTATGCTGCAGTGCAATGTAAACTATGAGTTGAAAAATGAGTTGTTTTAACCAAAATTGGTGTGAAAACCTCAACTTGCTGATCCCGTTCACAATTCACTTTCCCTATAATTCTATCTTCTTTAACCCACTAACACCTTGAAGGGCCATTAAATATGGCGTACTGTTAAATAAAGGTTCTGTATTTATAACACAAGTTCATTTAAATGCAAATCATATTATGTGATATGATCTACTGTTAAATTCTGCTCCGTACTTGTAAAATTTTTATTTTTATACTGTATTGAGGATTTGTTCTGTTCTGTGTATTGTATTGTACAGACCCCCTTCTTTTTGACACCCACTGCACGCCTGGAAAGGGGTCTCTCTTTGAACTGCCTTTCCCAAGGTTTCTTCCATTTTTCCCTACGAGGTTTTTTGGGAGTTTTTCCTTGTCTTCTTAGAGAGTCAAGGCTGGGGGGCTGTCAAGAGGCAGGGCCTGTTAAAGCCCATTATGGCACTTCTTGTGTGATTTTGGGCTATACAAAAATAAATTGTATTGCATTGTATTGAATTGTATTGTATTGTATTTAAAAGCGCAAGACCTTTTGCCTGTCCTAACAATATGACAGCAACAGACAGTTGCAGACTGCTTAAGTTGATCATTCTTTATGACAGTTGCAGACTACTTAATTCAGTCATTCATTATGAATTAACAATCCTAATTAATTATAATAAAGAGCAAAAGCTACATCCTATAAATTACCTTTCTGAAGCTTGAGCATTTGCAGCTCTTCCAGTAGCTGACCTTTTTGATGATTCTGGGAAGAAAGACCCAGCCATTGCAGATGTTTTTTTGATTTTCCGTCATTCTCCTCAGAGTGTCTGAACTGTTGACAGCCTGTTAGCAGTTAGTCTTGCAGTGGCAATGCTTTAACTATCCTTACAGCATTTTTATACTGATGTTCGACAGAAACACCGACCCACCTTAGGCCTCTGTGTCTACTCCACTGTTTCTGTTCTTAATCAGGAAATAAAGTACATGCTTAATAGAAATACGTTTTCTGAGGTACTGGGATACATCACAGAATATATTTTCCAAATGTTACACAATAAATGTGTTTGAATGCCAAGTTATGTGTCAGATTTAACCTAATGTAAGAGGATTTTTTAATTTTTTTTATACCACCTAATAAACAATTTTTTTCCATACAGACATGAAAATACATTTGAAAGTAGGAAGAATTACAAAACAATAAAATGAACTTCTTGAAAAACATTAAGATTGTTCTATTTTGATAATTCTATTTGAAATTCTGAATCTTTCTTCAGCAATTTTCCATATCTGCTTTCTGCCAATTTGGCACCTTTTTTTAGAGCCACTTAACTCGCATGGAAAGCTGGTGATCACTTCCATAACCTAATACAAAATTAAACTCACATAGTTTAGTTCAGGGTGTGTCATTCTTTTAACTTGACACTCAGGACAGGAGCTAACTTTGAGCAGAGTACCAGTCATAAGTTCATCTATCTGCCAGCCTGATCGCGGTAGAGAGTGGCATGCTTGTGTGATAGCTGATCTTTGCCTGAAGTTACTTTTTAAACGTCAAATATAGGCATATATGACAAACTAAGCCCATTTGTGCCTTGTTAGAAACATGGCTTTTTTAATCTAATATCAGTCTTCCTAAATCCCCATTCACTGTTCCTGGACTGTCAGGTGTGCCATAGGCATGTATATATTTATTAAATGTAAGATAAAATGTTGCCCTCTAGCTGTTAGATAACAATGAAAAATCCTAAACTCACATGCTGAACTTACTGAAAGCTGAACTGCATCACTGCTCTCGGGTTATTTTGTATCAGAGGACCTTAAATTAAACTGTATGAAGATTACTGTCAAAGCCTTGAAATTAAATCACTCATAATGATTACCTTTGCTCTAGGTGTTTTCTTTCAACAATATTAAAGGCTCCTTGAAAATTCATACAGGAAAAACTGAAGAATTTTTATCCTGTTTTGTGTTCAAATAGAACATGTATTAAACATTAAATGTCAGTCCAGCTATATATCAATGAACATGATCAATTCAATTGTAATTCTTTTGTTAGAAAGGGGATTAATTAAAATTATATATACACAGTTAATTCAGAAAGTTTTCCGACCTTTCACTTTCTGGAGATTTTGTTGTTAATTTTAAAAGGATACATTTACAATTTTTTGCCCATCAATCTACACTCAATAACCCATAATGACAAAGTGAAAACATGTTTTCTGAAAGGTTTCCAAATTTACTAAAAGTCAAAGACTGAAAATTCTGATTTAAAAAAATGCGCAGACCATTTCCCTTTCTGCACACTTTATTGTGTTGCAGGTCTGATTTTTAAATGGATACATTTGCCATTTTTGCCCATCAATCTACACTCAATAACCTATAATGACAAAAGTAAAACATGTTTTCCGAAAGGTCTGCAAATTTGCTAAAAGTCAAAAACTGAAATCTGCCATTTATATAAGTACTAGCTGAAATAACCAGCGTTGCCCGGGAGGAAAATAAAGTGTATTTTTTTTTAATTATTTGAGAAAAATATCATTTAAAAAAATCACATCTTTAAAAATAAAAATAAATTAACAAACAATGAAGACTCACTACTAGTGTTTGTCTTGTGGTCTTGAATGTATGTTTTCATCCAGTTGACGCTCGGAACCAGCCAACTCTATTTAATTTCGAATGCAACAGGGGCGCGGTGGCGCTCAAACATAGAGAATGCTGGCAGTCACCTCTAGTTCGCCCTCTGGTGGTCATTACAAGTGTCAACTAGATGATAACGTGTATACCAGACCGCAAGATCAGAAGGGGGTGGGTTATGGTTGATTTCACCCTACAGTATTTTAAGTCGATCAATGAGAAACATGTGTACCTAGTGTCATGAAAATCACTCCAGCCGTTCGGAAGTGATACAGGAACATACATTCATACATACACACATTGACTTTTATATACAGTATATAGATTCAGACCCTTTGCTGTAGCACTCCAAATTGTGCTCATTTGTATCCTGTTTGCTTTAATTATCCTTGAGTTGTGTCTACAACTTTATTGGAGTCCACCAGTCATAAATTGAGCTGATTGGACATTGTTTAGAAAGGCACACATCTCTCTATTATAAAAAAAAATCTTGGAAGGTTGGAAGGAGACGAGATGTGATTTTCTCAGAGAGACACTTTCCAGTCCTGTGAAACGAGTCTTTGTGCCAAGAGATTTAACCACGCCCGGGGCCGGAAATAAAAGACAAAGAGTAGATGACAAAGTAGAACGTCGTAAAGAATTAAAAAACCGTAAGCGCGATACATGTGCAGAGCAGGTTAGAGATAATGGAAGTACGAAAATACAAAAGTCTCAAAAAAAGGATAGTAAAGATCACATTAGCGCAAACAAATGGAAATTATTACACAGTGAAATAACGGAACAGCAAAAAGAGATCGAATATATTGTTTGGATTTAAACTTTAAGTCGGAGACTTGTAGATAGTCTAATTCATGTTGCCATGAGGGGAAAAAAATAGTGTTTCTTCCCAATGAAGAGGTGTATCCGCGAGAATTAAAAGATTTGTTGTTTGGTGAAAGTGAAATCCCGTGAGAGAAATCATTTCTCATTTGTGTGAATGCTATTGTCAGACACATTTCTTGTAAAGAGAAAGAAACAATATTCACTCATGGGCAGTTATACGTTGCCTTGTCACAATGTAATTCCAAACATGGAATCAAAATTCAATGTGATATTGAGGAAACGGTCAAAACGAAAAGAGATTGAATACAGTATATGGACATAGGTGATATGACAGAAGTGCACCATGTGAGATGCAGATCATGCGGCACGGCAGCAGCAGCAAGCCAGCAGCTGATCGAGCAAAGAGGAGGTAAAATAAAAAAGTATTTATTTTCCATTGTATCACCGTTTAAGAGGGGGCTTTGGAGGAGCAACCGCATCTTCTTGATGTGCGTTCAGCCCCCCTCTTCACAACACGAGCAGCAGAGATGCAAAGTGGCTGGCGCGTAGTGCAGGCCGGGGGATTTTGGTCAGTGAAGTGAGCAGGCCTAGTCTTTGTATATAATATCTCACAATTCACACTGCAACCTAAGCTATGAACTCTAAGAGACCCTCTGTAGTCCTCCATGATCAAGACCGGGACAAGGGTAGAACATGATTAATTGTGAAACAGAAAACATTTGGAACCACCAGTAATATTTCTAGAGTTGACTGTCCAGGAAAATGGAGTAATTAGGCAAGAAGAGTCTTGGTCAGAGATGTGACTTAAAACTCAATGTTCACTCTATCAGAGCTCCAGACGTCTTCTGCTTAGATTAAAGGACCTGTCAGAAAGAGGAACATTTCAGCAGCACCCCATCAATCATGCATTTATGGTGGGGTGGCTAGATGAAAGCCACACTTCAGTAAAAGGCATATGACAACCTGATTGGACTCTTGAGAGCATGAAGAAAAAGATTCTCTGGTCTGATGAGATAAAAATTGATCACTTTTCTCAGAGCTTTAAGCACTGTTTCTGGTGAAGACCAGGCACTGCTCTTCCCCTGCCTAATACCATCCCTGTAAAATAATGCCGTGGAGGTGCTTCACAGGGGCAGGGACAGAAAGGCATGACAGAATTGATGGAAGAATGAATGCAGCCACATATAGAGAGGTACTTGAAGAAAACCAACTCCAAGTGCAAGTGACCTCAGACTGGGGTTCACCTTTCAGCAAAACTATGACCTAAAGCACACAGCCAAGACAATGCTGGAGTGACTTCGGGACAACTCTCTAAGCCCAAAGTTAAACCACATAGAACATGTGTGGTGAGACCCGAAGATGGCAGTTTACAGACACTTTCATCCAGTTTAATGGAGCTTGAGATGATCTGTCAGGAAGAGTGGTATAAACTGCCTCCATCTGGGTATGCAAAGCTTGTAGAGACTTACTCAAGAAGACGAATTTAAAATTACTAACAAAGGGGCTTCTACAAATTACTGAATATATATATATATATATATATATATATATATATATATATATATATATATATATATATATATATATATATATATATATATAAATATATATATACAGTGCATCCGGAAAGTATTCACAGCGCATCACTTTTTCCACATTTTGTTATGTTACAGCCTTATTCCAAAATGGATTAAATTCATTTTTTCCTCAGAATTCTACACACAACACCCCATAATGACAACGTGAAAAAAGTTTACTTGAGGTTTTTGCAAATTTATTAAAAATAAAAAAACTGAGAAAGCACATGTACATAAGTATTCACAGCCTTTGCCATGAAGCTCAAAGTTGAGCTCCCGTGCATCCTGTTTAATTGGAGTCCACCTGTGATAAATTCAGTTGACTGGACATGATTTGGAAAGGCACACACCTGTCTATATAAGATCCCACAGTTGACAGTTCATGTCAGAGCATAAACCAAGCATGAAGTCAAAGGAATTGTCTGTAGACCTCCGAGACAGGATTGTCTCGAGGCACAAATCTGGGGAAGGTTACAGAAAAATTTCTGCTGCTTTGAAGGTCCCAGTGAGCACAGTGGCCTCCATCATCATAAGTGGAAGAAGTTCGAAACCACTAGGACTCTTCCTAGAGCTGGCCGGCCATCTAAACTGAGCGATCGGGGGAGAAGGGCCTTAGTCAGGGAGGTGACCAAGAACCCGATGGTCACTCTGTCAGAGCTCCAGAGGTCCTCTGTGGAGAGAGGAGAACCTTCCAGAAGGACAACCATCTCTGCAGCAATCCACCAATCAGGTCTGTATGGTAGAGTGGCCAGACGGAAGCCACTCCTTAGTAAAAGGCACATGGCAGCCCACCTGGAGTTTGCCAAAAGACACCTGAAGGATTCTCAGACCATGAGAAAGAAAATTCTCTGGTCTGATGAGACAAAGATTGAACTCTTTGGTGTGAATGCCAGGCGTCATGTTTGGAGGAAACCAGGCACTGCTCATCACCTGGCCAATACCATCCCTACAGTGAAGCATGGTGGTGGCAGCATCATGCTGTGGGGATGTTTTTCAGTGGCAGAAACTGGGAGACTAGTCAGGATAAAGAGAAAGATGACTGCAGCAATGTACAGAGACATCCTGGATGAAAACATGCTCCAGAGTGCTCTTGACCTCAGACTGGGGCGACGGATCATCTTTCAGCAGGACAACGACCCTAAGCACACAGCCAAGATATCAAAGGAGTGGCTTCAGGACAATTCTGTGAATGTCCTTGAGTGGCCCAGCCAGAGCCCAGACTTGAATCCGATTGAACATCTCTGGAGAGATCTTAAAATGGCTGTGCACCGACGCTTCCCATCCAACCTGATGGAGCTTGAGAGGTGCTGCAAAGAGTAATGGGCGAAACTGGCCAAGGATAGGTGTGCAAAGCTTGTGGCATCATATTCAAAAAGACTTTAGGCTGTAATTGCTGCCAAAGGTGCATCGACAAAGTATTGAGCAAAGGCTGTGGATACTTATGTACATGTGATTTCTCAGTTTTTTATTTTTAATAAATTTGCAAAAACCTCAAGTAAACTTTTTTCATGTTGTCATTATGGGGTGTTGTGTGTAGAATTCTGAGGAAAAAAATGAATTTTATCCATTTTGGAATGAGGCTGTAACATAACAAAATGTGGAAAAAGTGATGCGCTGTGAATACTTTCCGGATGCACTGTATATATATATATATTTATATATATTTATATAAAGAGAGAGAGAGAAGGACAAAATTAGGCGCAAACAGAAAAAGATCAAGAGTTGGGGGAATGCCCCATATAATGTTGGTGGATCCAGTATTCAGATTTGCACTGAAGTCATGGTCGAAATTGCATGAAACAGACATTTGACTAAACAGAGTAGCTTCTGGGTGCTTTTATGGGTACATGGCAGGAAATAGAAATGAGAAACAGTAAATGAAATCAAAGGCAGATCTGATGATGATGATGATTGAAGGAGCCGGATATGACGGTATAATTGGGGGGGAGTGGGGGTTGATGGAAATGAAGTCATCAGGAGGAGACCAGAAGTGAAGTAATCAATGGGAGTCTGAACTGGAGTTATCTTTTGTAGCCAGAACAGACTTTCACATGTGGGTGCTAAGTAAGGTAGTCTTCCATATTCTGTTGAGGAAGGGAAAAAGGCATTAATACTCCGTTCCAATCCCCCACCTTTCGTTCTTTCGCTCTCTCTCAGGCCCTTTGGTCCCGCACGTGTGACTATATATTTTTAAAACAGGAATACTCAAAAGAAAACCCACACAGACTTTGGAAGAGCATGCAACCTTCACACAGGGCATGTGTGTATTAGATTCTAACACAGAATGTTGGATCCATGAAGCAGCAATAATCATTACACTGTGATGCTATCAAAAGTTGCTAATTGCACTTTAAAATCTGTTTGAGAACATAAGAAAATTAGAATCTTGTGAAGTTTCCATTATTTATTTATTAATTTTAATGACGAACATGAGGTTTTATGTTAGGTTTCCCGAAGGTAACATGAAAAAGGAAAAAAAAAGCTCAGTCAATATAGAGAAGAGTAGAAATTATTTCTTTCTTTCCAAGAGAAAAGACATGAAGTTAAAATAATATAGATCCATCCCTCTGTTTCCCGAATACATTGTTTTTACAGTTTAATGGCTGTAAGTCACCAAAGCTATTCTCTTAGTGTCAGGGTGGAAGGCAGGAACCAAGCCTGGACTGACAGTTCATCCAAAACAATACTATCTAATACAGTGATGCACCAAAATTGTGATAATTCTGCCTTTTTGTCGTATGTTAATAAATTCTTAAAGAAAATGTGGACTGCTGCCACCTTGAACAATGTACTATAAATAATTTATGATGGCCACTTGTTCTTATAATGTTTTTTTGTCCCCCCTGGAAGTTAAATGACTACGCTATTAGTTTAACACCATCACCCATCTTTCCTTCATTGAATTTAAAGAAAAAATGATGCATCGAGATATTAAAAGAATATTGGTAGACATACAGTACACTCCCAAAATTCATGGGGGTTACATTCCTAGAGCACCGGCGAATTGTGAAAAAACGCGAATTTTGGATGTGGTTAAAAAATGCCTATTTTTATAATTTAAACCCTAAATATGCCCCCAAAACACTTTAGTTTAATTTCAAACTCAGCTTAATACATTACCTAAAATAAAGAATGTAAAGGTACACCTGCATACTGTACAGTACTGTACTGCTATGTCTCCCGCAGTGCTAGAATGTAAAATACCGATGTTACTGCTATATGTACTGTAATTCATGCAAGCGTGTTTTCATTTCCAGAAGCCTTAGAAGGTGCAGGGCCTTTCTGCGGCATCTTGGGGCTTTAACTCTTAAACTGTCACATACTTGGGGGTTAATGCATCCCTGGACGCCAAATACTTTTTTGCTGCACTTTAAGTAAACGTCACAATTCACAAAGAAAAAGTGAAATTTTAATGGAACACATTTTTTTCATGCAAAGAGCATCACAATTACTGCAACACTGATCATTTTACACACTGCTAATGAACTGTAAAAACTATTTAAAAAACTACTGGAACAATATGTACGAGGTGTAACTGATGCAATGGATGAAATTACCGAGCCAACTGTGCTTGAACTGGCTGCACGCAAGCACACAGAGGTAAGCGCTGATGTTTGCAGGCTAGTCTAATGCAGCGGCTCAATCCCAGGGACAGTGAGGCTGCAGTGCTGCAGGGTGTCACGCTTGGGTCACAGAATTGCACAGAAACACAGGAGATTGTAGAGACAGGAACTTTATTCAAACACTTCAAGCAAACATGCCTCTTTCAGAAGTAAAACGAGCTCAGTATGCAGTTAGTTCTCGATTAAAGAATAGACAAACATCATAGGGGAGCACAATGGGAGCGGGACCCCCAACAGGAGCAGAGGATGTCTGGGGGAGGAGAGAAAAACAAAACAATCAGCCAAAAAGGACAGGTGCTGTTCAGGCTTTTAAGTATGCGTAACATTGCGCAAGAAGCATATCACGCGACAGAGCAGCCGCATGTAAGCCCAGCAAGTAAGGAAGCAATGTGAAAGTAGTATATCAGTGTTTTTTAAGAGGGGTTTTTTGATGAGCATCTGTGTCTTCTAGGGGTCCGTTCAGCCCCCCTGCTCACAAGGGGCTGGCAGTGGTCATGAGCTGGCTGCTCAACGAATGTACGGCACTGACTGATCCGCTCCTGCGCGCTCACAAATGGCACTGGGAAATGACTATAGCTGGTTGTGGTGGTTTAAAGGTTAAGAGGAACAAAACGGAAAACACAAGAACACTCAGCTGGAGATGCATCACAGTCAATCAGCAGCAAGGAGAAATGAATAACGCTGTAGCGGTCCGGTGCCTATAAGATTCACACCGTCGAGAAGACGGCGATTTATTTATTTTTATGGTGGCGATTCCAGGGATGAACCCAGCCTTGGCCCGACCCACACAACTTACAAACAGAAAGAAAAAAAAAGCAAACCAGTAATCAAACAGCAAATAAAGAATGTAATGAAAACAAATGAAATAAATGAAAACAACGATACTACCCCTGTTCCCTTTACGGCGATTACACATTAAATACAACAAAACACAAACAAAACACACACAGTAAATAATAAAAAACGTTCATGAAAAACGGCAACGGATGAAATGTAATGATGAAAATAGATAGTCCAGAGATCCGCACATTGAATGGGAATGTAAAGATAGTCCTACCGCTAGTTCCTGAAATGGTGAAGATGGGTGGACGGGTTCAGGAGCTCTCCTTTCTTTGCAGGATGGCCATGAATACACTTACAGTCCTCATGTACACAGGCAGACGGCAGACAATCCAGACACCAAAAACGAAACGATCCAGGACAAAACGAATAAGTACAGGTAACCCAATAGATGGCAGACAGACAGGAAGTTGAAACACAAATTACAAAAACTTTTTTTTTGCTTTTGGTCACCGGCCCCCTTTTGAAAAATCACGCTTCCTTTGACCCCAACAGCCCAGCACCCTCAGCAGAAGACCAATCAGAACCACTGCAGGGACTGCTGGGAGTTGCAGTTTCAAATTCCATTGGCTACTTTCACCATCCCAAGCCGTGTTTTCCTCTACAGTTGCTTCCCGTTCTCTCCACAGTACAGCATTTCCACGAAAAAAGCCATGAAAATTGCGGAGAATATTTGCGGTTTCTGCTAACAATCTGCGAATGACTTGAGGCCGTGAACTCTAAACCGTGACTTCGTGGGTGTCTACTGTATACTGTTTAAGAAAAACTATAACCACAGTTCTCAGAATTTCTACTACTTTGCCATTCTGTAGCCTTTTAAGATCCGTGTTGGTCAATCCATTAGGCAGCATAGGTGACTGCCTAGGGCATCATTTTCTGCGTGGCATTAACTTAGCAAGCCAATTTCCTTTTGTCTTGAACGGTGCATGCTGATCTCTACATGCTTCTTGCACACCTTTAACTAAAATGCATGAAAAATATATGCTCTTTGTTTTTCAAAGAAATTCTCCTACTGCTAGACTGGCAGATGCAGCACCCTTTACCTTATTCTTGTGATAACTCATCCACTGCTATTCACACTTGCATTTACATGCCTCCAGTGAACTGCATGTAGTGATGGAGGGCAGCTGTTGGACAGAATTTGTGGCGACAGTAGAGCTGACAGCGGGATGTTGGGGCATAAGGAAAAAGCAATTAACCATGTCATACTAGTGACCGCATATACATAGGTTATTATTCTAGACGTGATAGTGATTCATATGAAGGTGATGATTTTGTGTAAAAAGCAAACTCTGACACCACTTCTGAATGTGGTTTGAAAAAGAGCATTGGGCAGCTTTCAAAGCTGCCATTCACTAATCTCTCAGGTGAACAGAAAATGAATAATCAATGATGATCCCTTACAGAAATTCAGTCTGTTCAGAAGTGACGGCAGTTAGATGTAATTGTGTCTGAGCTAAGCAGATGTGCACAGAAGCTTGTTCAGCACTTCACATTGAAACAAAATTCCATAGTGCTCATTTGGTATGATGTTAGTTGTAACAAGTTGATGGCATTCTTTGCGCTTATTATATGTAATAATTCAAAAGTCTGATGTTGAAATGTACTAACCAACTAAACCTTTACTTATGAACTATCCAGGATGTCACAATTAGATCACAGGTGAAAAACATCACTTCTTAGGTGCATGTGCATTTTGCTGACAACTTATCTGTCACTTCACACTGTAGTGGGAACACCATTTTGAAAATAAAATCCTTCTCTACACTTTATGTACATGAGCAGAATTCAGAATATTGTTGTTGACCAACCACAAACTGGACCTCGTACAATCACTCAGCTGGCTCTACCTCCGTATACTGTGCAATTCATAAAGTTTACTGGTCACTGGACAAATTGTGCCCACAGTGTGAAAACTAGTGAAAAACTAAACTTGATTATGTGTTCTTTTTATTTTTATTTTATTTTATTGAATTTATTTTTATTAATTTTTACTTTTGTTTTCATATTTTTCTAACTTAACAGCTTGAAATATGTGATATTGTGAAAATCACAATGTTTTTAAGTATTTTTCCTCCCACTCTCCGTTTCACTCTTTCTTTCTCATAACAGATAGTTGATGGATCATACTGTCTTTGCTTTTGATATTTTGATATAGCGTACTGTGCTCTGAGGTCTATCAAGTATATAACTAAGCTTTAACCTTTGATAAGCTATCCCTCTGTCTGCATCACTCATAATCTTATGTGCCGTTTCTGTGGTTTTTGCTGCTATCCACACACCTATTACAAACTCATATACTACTTGCTCTTCTTGTATTGGCGGCTCCTAGTCTTTGGCAGTACATACTTGTTTTTCAGTGGTTCCCTCAGAATGCCTTTGGGGAGCTTGAACAATGGTTCAAGCCCAGATACTTCCTCCTAAGTCTGCTCCTGTGTATTACGATGCTATCTAGAAATCACTAACATCACTAAGTAATGTAGTGGTCAGAAAGATTTTAAGGAAAAGATTGCACATTCAGCCTGAAGTTACTGTAATGTCAAAATAATTAATCCTGCTACCTAAGCACGATGCAATGAGTGTCAACCATGAGGTTGCTGATAATATTTCATATTTCATATGCTATACAGAACCTTTGCAGCAGGGAAGTTCAAGGAAGATAAAAATGTAAATAGAAAAGTTCTTAACGTCATGTCAGTCCTTACATTTTGTTAAGTTTAAGTTGTGAAAGGTCTGCAATTCTTGTGTTATGTTTAAGTGACGTAAAGAGTAATGTACATTGTTCCAGAGATATTGATGTTCTTTAATGTATTCTTCATCGGTCAGTCATTTTCCAACCCACTATATCCTAACACAACACACACACACACACCCACACACCACATTCATATATTTTAATTGTGGATTTGCCTTAAAGCACTTGTTTAATGTATTATTTTTTATAATTACTTTGTATGCACTTTACACATGTTTAGTTTAACATTACTTTGGTGTATCGTGTTAGGTGTCTGTGTCCTTATATCCATTGTTTGTACATTTACTGTTTTTTTTTTTTGTTTATTTGTTTTTTGGTGCACCGGGGTGAATGTTGCCGAGGAATACACTGAGCACTGTTTAAGGTCCACTTGTTGTAATGTCAGTTTTAAGTTGTAATATTAAAAACAGTGGTTATTACTGACGTCTCTCCACTCCAGGAAACTTGGTTACCATCAATACGGAGTATGTTTGTTTTCCTGTATCTTCATGGATTTTCTCACAGATGTGTTTGTCAAGTTAAGAAGATCCTTCATGAATAAGTATATGTGTGTGTGTGTGTGTGCCTAGCAATGGCTCAGTTCAGTGCTGCTGGGGTTAAATGGGTTGGACTAGGGATGGATGGATAACGCTAACAATTAGGACTTAAACTTTTTGTGTGAAAAAACGTCTTTACTATTTTTTCAAAGCTTTTCTTCTTACTCCGTCCTCCTTCTTGCTTCCGTTCCACGGAACATAGAGCAGTAGTTGAATGAAACAAGACATAATTACCACCAGAAGCTTTTAGTTAATTTTCTTGATGCTTTGCTCATTACCTGATTTTTTGTTTAAATTTCTTTTGTATTTAATTTGTCAGGTTTACTTCTGGGTCATCTTCCTAAAAACCTTTTTCTAATTTCTTGGTGTGCAGCATGCTGGCCTGTTTGAGTGAATCAGCAGCCATTTCAAAATCTCTCCTGTTTACATTGTAGTTTAACCTAATAAGATGCTGCTTGCTGATTATTTTGCCAGAGAGTGGAGAGGGACAGAGTTCTCAGAGGTGCTCAGCCTCCCATTCTCTCCTTGAAACACCTGCACCTCTCCACACAAGAGTAATCAATGAATCACTTTGTCTGTCAGCCAGAGCATTGTCCTCTCTAGGGCACTTTACACTGGAACTAATCAACTTCCCTCAATGAGGCAGAGCACACAAGTAGACTTTGCCTAAAGCTTCTGAAAAAAATGTAAAACAATGAGAAAAATTCTTTAGTGTAATTTCCTTCGCATTCCCAGCTCACTGATAAATGAAGAATAGCTGACGAGCCCAGGTCACAAGAGACACATTTAGAGCCAATTGGGCCTGACCCGCCCCTTGCTTGCTGTTGCTCCTGGGTTCAAAGAATGCCATGGCAGCAGTTTAAAAGTTGTTTGACAGGACCACACCATGGATTTGGATTACTTTTTTTTAACTCTAATTCGAATGCCTTTTCCTGTTGAGTATGGGAACAAACTACGTAGCTTGTTCTGGAATTTATATTACTAAATATTAATATCCATAATCATTTATAAAAAAAAATAGATAGATATTGACCATTGGACAATTCTTTACTGTTTTTTAAAATCATCTATCTATCTATCTATCTATCTATCTATCTATCTATCTATCTATCTATCTATCTATCTATCTATCTATCTATCTATCTATCTATCAGAAGTACACATTCACAAATCTTAAGTATATGGAATTTTTGAGAGCATAGAAGTTCTATAGTTCTACCCTGTTTCCTCGGAATAATCAGTGAGTACAATGGTTTTAGTTTAGTTGAACTGTATAAAGCTGTATGTACAGAACAACACCAGTGCTCTGTAATTCGTGTCAAAGTATTCTTTTTTTCAGTTTTCTTCCTTAATTTACTTTTAGTGTTAAAGGGTTCTGGGTAGCAGAAGTTAATAGACTATGAGATTATATCATTTTAATTGTTCAATAAGCACAACTAAAAATTTATAGAGGTTTGAACTGTCGGAAAAATGAAGTTTTTTTTGTTTAAAAATTACCTACAATTTCAGTATTGTGAGTTAAAAGCTAAAACATACATGTACATTGTTGGGAGAAAAACATTTAAAATAAATTGCATTACACTTATTTCAGACTCATCTTTTCTAATGTAATAAAAGGCCATTCTGTGGGTCAAAAGCAATTAATCACTATCAAAATATAAATTGAATATTATCCTCAGATGGGATTATGCTTTATTAGCATAAAGTGCATGGTGGAAATAGGAAGTCATAAATTTATGAAAAATGATTCAAAGAAACTGTTTTATAGTTTATTCATGTATAGTCTGTATAGGAATTTAAACCGGTTGAAAATGGTAGGTATTTAAATGCAGTTGTGAACAATATTTCAATTTCAAGGTTTTTTTGTTTTGTTGTTAAACAAATAAATTTGTTTATAAGTATATCTGAACACAGAAGAAGCCAAATGCCGTCCTTTAAAAGGGTGACATCATTGTGTCACTATAGAATTAATTCATTTAGTCCTTTTTATATGCTAATCATATTTGGTCATCATTGGTACACTATTAAAATTCTCAAGATGAGTAAATGAAATGTAATATCCATTTGAATATTAGGTTTTTATTTGGTCTTTTCAATCTAAGTAGAGATGTATTTATTTTTTACAGGCTGATAGTCAGTAATCATCTATCTATCTATCTATCTATCTATCTATCTATCTATCTATCTATCTATCTATCTATCTATCTATCTATCTATCTATCTATCTATCTATCTATCTATCTATCTATCTATAATTGTATTTTATTTTTGAAAGAATAATCATAAATTAATACTTTGGGATTAAATTATTTTGCAAACTTAACTCAGAAAGGTTCGGCCACTTTCTCACCCTAAACACAATCCTTGCCACAACGGTTTTCAAGTTTACAGGTGAAGTCAAGTCTAGTTCAAAATAATAATTGCTGAAATAAAAAGCTTAAGGTGAAGGTCCCTCACTTTTTTTTTTTTTTGACATGAGTCCCCAATGAATCTGAAATGCTCAGCAGTCATTTTTCAGCATGACAGGCCTTGACGGAAAAGCATATAGGGGTGGCACTCTTTGCTGCTCACTATACGGTAAACCAGACCTACAGAAAGTGGTGTTGTGGTGGTCTCAGCAAATGTTATTTTCTATTTTTTTGTGCAGTAATGTATTTGAAGTAAAATCCAAAATCATTGTCGCAACTATTTGTTCAGGTAATCATTATGATGATAAAATTCACTGATACAGAAGAGAGAAGCTGCAAAGACAATTGCATTTTAGAAGGTTTTACTCTCAGTGTGACAAAATATTAATATATAGCTGGAGAACATGAATAAATGCTTAGGAACTGGAAACTACATAAAAGTATATTTTTTCAATATGTTGTAAATTACATCCATCTGTTACTTTCCTGTACAAACTCCATTTATTTTATATTGATTCTTTCCATAGTGAACACCATCCCATGGTGTGCTAAATACAGTATATAACACAATTTATTATTTCCACAACTGGAGCCCGGGAAGCTGAAGTGACTTGTTGAGGGTCACAGGTTGTAGCAAGAATAGAGCCTTGTGGCTTACAGTCCAACACTTTAGTCACAAGCTAGCATGATCTGCCAAAATACTTGAGACTTGAATTAATTAAATTGCTATACACACAGATGACGGGGATGTACTTCACATTTTGCCATAAAGAATAAGTGAACTTTGTCTGGAAAATAATAAGAAAATGTAATGCAAAAAAAAATTACAATTAATATTTTGTATAATAGTAACCCACTTTATTTGTTTTTTTGTGTATTTGTTTTTCTCACAATGACATTGATGTCATCTCACCACTATTTTGTATGAGATGTTGTTTTTCCCGCTGTTATTTTGAGTTTGTTTTCTTCTCACTATGGCCATGTTGTTTTTTGTTGCTGTGCTTGTTGTTGGTCCTGTGACCTGGAAATTATAGTGTGTGTTGTTTCATCGGTCTCTCCTGATTTAGGACAATAGTAGGCTTTGCAGTTTCTTAAATATTATGATTTTTAATCATTCAGGCTATGTCAGTTTGTTTATTTTGCTTTGGTATGGTTACCACTACTTTTATATTGATAATCCATAGGTTGTGATTCCTCGGAAATGGGTGCAGTCCTCAAAAACAAACAAAAAAGCCAGACCTTCCCTTACCACAGGTCTGCACTCATTGAGTAGGCTTCACCCCAGGCGTCCTAAACCAAGCCCAAATGGCAAGCTTTTGACCTGCATATGCCTAAAAATACAGCTAAGATTTTTTAAATTATCAAAATATTCATATGGAGGAAATTGAAACCTTAAACCTCTGGTACAGGGCAAACACTGACAAAATTCTGTTAAATTTGACTATTTATTGGAACGGTTAAAAGAGGATTGCAACAAACAAGGCAGCAGCAAACAACAAGAGCAAAAATAAGTTGACCTTAAAAGCAAACAATACCAAGAATCATAAATCCACAATCAGTACATTTAACAATAGTAATTATCAAAATCTGGAATCAAAAATCAGAATCACAAAATCGCAAAAACAAGAATCAATTGATAGAAACAGAATACCAGAACTTCAGTGTAGTGATTCACTCACACGAAATGGTCAAAGTGGTGTGAGTCCTCCAAAGTGGCCAGTAAAGCAGGCAGGAATCTGCACCAATCTATCCAGAGGGAGCACACAAATACAATATAGCCTTAGAATCACCAAGGCTGGGTGGCTATTGCCTACACCAATGAAGTGCGCTGAAAGGCACAAAAAGAGTTGCCTGAAAAGGGTAATCCAATAACAAACAGGAACCCAATACACAATCTGAATAGACTGGACAAAAATATAGAGCAAAAAGGTCAAAAATCCAGAAATTCAACAGTAAAAATTAGAAAAACTATGAGAACTCATCATAACCCACCATATATTCTGGCTGCCTTTAACCAACTTTCTCTTCAGACTTTATGGAGCTGGGAACTGTCCCTAGAGGTAGAAGAACAGGTGGTTAAGCCTTTTAGGGAACCACCCACAGAATACAAAGGATATGGTAGAACAAATTCTCACACAATGAAAATAAACAATAAACAAAACTGAGAAAATGCATAATTATATAAAGAATACATATTAATAACAATGTTAACATAAACAGTAGTAATTAAAGGATTTAAAATGACTGAAACAGGCATAAAAAAGCCTTGCCCTCCTCCCCCTCCAAGGTTGCAGTGACCCTGGGTTAAACATAACATACATTGTACACTGTAGTTTCACTTTTTATACAACTGGACAAAGGCCAGATTAAGACCCCCACAGGCCCCTAGATGACTTGGCTCCTTAGCAGATCATACTTTTAACAATGCAGCGGGTGGACACCAGGTCATTTAAAGCAGTGCAGCATTTCTCACTCTTGATTTTAGCATGATTCTTGATTGCTTAATCTCCCCTGAGGGTGGGGGGTCATCATTGGTCTATTTGACTCATGGATACATGATAGTTTTATTAAACAAAAGGGGGAGTGATTGGTGAAGATCCTCTTACCCTCATGGACCACTGAATGCCCTGATGTTAGATCTGCCCCTGGCTGGGGCAGTGACCCAGTTTCATCATCAGGTGGTCCCACCTCCTTGGGTTCCACATACAAGAGACAGGGAAGAAAGTACAGAAAAGTAATAGATTGACAGATGGAAATTTATTTGTCCACAGGAGGACTTTGGGCTATTATAATAAATAAATAAATAAATAGTATATTTACTGTTAACAAAATTACACAATAATCAGTAAAGAACACAATATCAATAAAAATTATAATATCACATAAATAACAAACACAAACCAAAGCAAGAACAGAATTACTAACATGAGATGAAAAATAATATTTGAAAAATAATAATAAAAAATAAAATAACAAAGAGCATCCCTGAGCCAGGGTAAAGATCCTGGCTAAACATAACAGCATGGGCAAGGCAATGTTGATTACTATGTCATGGAAGTCATTTGACAGTGTATGGCATCATGTTCCCCTATAAGATGACTGTGCACTGCTTCTAGCATCCTAGCTTTGGATAAGAAGACTCACTAGTAAGTGTTAGAACCTTTTGCCATTTTGCCATTTGTTTTGGGCTTTGTTTGTGTTGGGCATTGATGATTGGTTTTCCTTTTCCCTGACAGAGTTTGCCTGCTTTAATCTGGTGCTAATCTGGCGCTGCCTCTTTCTGACACAATGCAAGAGCTAATACTGCACTTTAAAACACCTGCAAAGAGCATTACTGTTTCTCTAGGTCAAAATATACTGCCAACCTTCAACACCCATTTTGTAAAAGATTAATATGTTTAGAAATAAGGCTGCTGTGGTCTAAAAGCTGAAAATTATTTTCCAACCAAAAAAAAATTTCAAGACAAAATAAATGGGGTAGTAAATCAGAAAACTCACACCTATCTCACTGCTCTCAGGGCCCACTACTGCCAGTTGGCCCAGATCAGACAGCTGAAATGCACCCTAAAGAGTAAGGCAGACAAAGGCAAGCATTACAAATATATAGATACATGGTACAGCCAGATGTGAAGCTAGATAATACATTAATTCATTGAATAATTCATTTCAATTAATTAGAAATGTTCTATAAATTACTGAACACATATTTAACTTCAGCTTGTTTATGTACACATATGGAACTTGCAGTTCTCCCTTTGTCCTCTGGGGTGTTTGATTAAATACTGACTATATTGTCTGCACATGGGTGATTTTGGATGTATTTATACTTCTTACAATTGACTGGCATCCCATCCAGTGTTGGGTTCTGCTGGGATATTATCCATTTATGGACAAATGAGCAGCTCTGGGCAAGGAGATTTCCATATGGCATTGTCATTTCATCACCACGATTATTGAGTTTCTCTTCCTATTCCTAGCACAAAAATATGAATTTAACTTCATTTATTGTTCAAATTTGTTTTAATGTGAGTTTTTTTGTATAATTTGGAAAATAAAGCTGGCCAAGCTATTCTCTGACTACAAATAAAACCTGAACTGAATGAGCAGATTGATTAGTAGATTGATGTATAGTCCAAATTTGTTTTTTTACAATTCAGAAACTGGAATTAGGTGGGCTCAATAAATGAATGGATGGAAGAACAGATGATGTACATCTGCTTGACCAATATGAATTGGAAGATTTCTCAAACTGAATCAAAACTTGTGGGGTTTATCATATTGCAGTTCTTCAGTTTAACACATTAAAAAATGTCCACAATTTTGACATACAGTCATCTTTCACTTTACACTTACTTCTTCTGTCACACCCAGCTTAGGATATTTATTTCACAATAGCTTTAGTTTTTATGTTTTATAGCAGTAATCTTCTCATTCTCGACAGAATGTCACATTTCAGAAAGAAAATTAATCTGATAAGTTATATTTTGGAAAGTATCTGAGGAACCACTTGGAGAATCTCTGAGTATAAAAGAATATTTACAAATGCTTCCAAACATTCTTACAGTTTCTCTCAAGTTACATTTCTAGAAATATACTGAGGCTCTCATATGCACTCTAAAGCTGAATTCACAATACACAACAATTAGTCTGAGGGGATGTCAAACTGGACAACTGTAGTTGCTGATCTCATCTTCCGAGCATCTTATATTACACGATTACAAATTGCAGGGCATGTCAAATTAGAAAACTCCATGATAACCTTCCAACATGGCTTCACATTTCATACTATTTGATGGACATGGTGCTGTACAAAGGGTTAAATGCACAGCGAGTTCATGTGTTATTTTATTTTTTCCTTTTTTTTTACATTTGTAAGGGATGGCCAGCGCCTTACCTGGGTGGGATGCCCATGAAATGGAAGGACCAGGGGAGAGAGCGTGCACAGAGATGGCACCTCTATGGGGTTGCAGCGTTGCCTCGGATTCCAACAGGGCAACATAGGACATGGAGTTCTTCGACTCAGCCCTGTTGGGTTCTGTGTGTGCCGCCAGGTAGTGCCACAGTGACCTGGAAGCCCTAATTCATGAGGTTTCTGTCTCACTCAGAAGTGCTTTATGACCATGTGTACGGAAGACTGGAAGTACACCAGGTGGAAGATAAAAGGAGTTGCCTGCCTCAGACGAATGGATTAGAGTTGGGAGGAAGGTGGACAATACTTGCAGGGAAGAGTGGAAAAGGCAGCGACCGAGAGAAATAGAAGACAAAGTGTGTGCTAACTTCTGCTTTATTGTACCTGTGGCTGTTGTGGCAACAAACTCGTATTGTGGAAGAGTTTCCCACGATAAAAGACTCTGTGCTTCTAATTTCTGTCCCTGGCTGCTTCTGTTGGATATTTGGGGAGCTGCAGCACCCTCTGGTGTCCACACATTCTATTGTGAAATGTAAAACACAAGACATCAGACAGACGAGTCTCTCTTTTGCTTGCAAGGTCCAAAATGATTTACATATTTTCCTATTGTATTACATGCATTGTACTTCTGAGTAAGCACTCATCAGCTATCAGCTCTCATGTTGCATAATCCATATATCAGTCAGTCAGTCATTTTCCAACCCGTATATCCTAACAGGGTCACGGGGGTCTGCTGGAGCCAATCCCAGCCAGCACAGGGCACAACGCAGGAACAAATTCCGGGCAGGGTGCACACACACTAGGGACAATTTAGGATTACCAAAGCACCTAACCTGCATGTCATTGGACTGTGGGAGGAAACTGGAGCACCCGGAGTAAACCCACGCAGACACAGGGAGAACATGCAAACTCCACGCAGGGAGGACCCGGGAAGCGAATCCAGGTCTCCTTACTGCGAGGCAGCAGTGCTACCACTGCGCCATTGTGCCGCCATCCACATATCAGTTATCTAATTATTTCCTAAAAACATACAAAGCACATGCATTTTTGCTAACAAATTATTAAATATACTTCTGAAGAATCAGTGCATATCATAAACAGAAAACACAATTCACATGAGATTGAGCTTTTGATGAAGACCTGCTTTCCCCTTTATTCTTTGGTCAGAAGTCTTCAATCTAAATGCCCAAACCCATGTGAATTACACTGCCTCCTTTGTCTGTTGCTTAAAGGACATGCTGCATGATATTCAAAGTGCCAATGCGTTGATAATATTTAAAAAATAAGGTTCACATGGAAATTATAATATTTTTGCTCATTTCTAAGACTCACTACTTTCTTCAGACTTAACATAATTTGTAGAGGATCTTCTGCTCTATCTATGTAGTTTTGGTAAATACACTGGAACAGTAATCTGAGGGCTTACTATAATGAATCTATTAGTCACTTAATACTATGAAACACAAACAAAGCCTTTGAGATTTTAATATAACATAGTAATAATTAATAAATCATTAATGGTGGACTTAATGTAAAGTGTTAGCATTAGAGCTTTGTAACCATTTATCAGATAATTAAAACGGTTTATTGTAGCTAGCAATTAATTATAAAAAAATCTCTATTTTAAGATTATTTTGATTTTGTTTCATTACTATTCATTTGACTCCAAGCTTTTTAAATGAGGAAAACTGATAAAAACGGAAAATCAGACGGATGACATCATTGTCTCTTGGCGACCCGTGATTCTGAATTGTGGTATTTGTTTTGCTTCTGCAAGTTATGCTCTCCAGCAGCCCATGCTTCCAACATTCCCTAAGACACCCACCCAAATTATCTCTCATCCCTAGCACTGGAGGCAGCCAGGGGTTTGTTTTGATTGGCTTGTGCTCATTCTTCGTTTGTGAAAGCAGGTCATTAACATTAACTGCTTACAACACACCCCAGAATATGTTGCAGACCAGGGTGTCAATGCCTGCATTTTGTAAGTATGTTCCTTAGACAGTTCTGTAACATAAAATTCTCAGTGATTAGAGAGCCATTGTTCCACATGTTTTTACAGTGCTTACTGTTAAAAAAAGAATTAGAGAATCAACTGTTACATGTCTGACACAAACTGTGAAGGATTAATCACAACACTTAGCTAATGCGTCAACAATTAGCACTTTCCTTCAACTTACATCAACAAGGAGGGGCTTCCTTATCCAAATGCAGGATAACTACAAATAATGTAATAAGGGAAAATGAAGTCAACATTAGGCATCTCTTTTAAAGAAAACAAAGTTTTATAAAGAAAGAATTTTAAAGGAAAAATGCTATAGACTATGCAAGTTTATATTGCCCTAATGGAAAAATGCAGGTCTGTTAACCTGCTACAACAATCTCTACATTCATACACTGTGCTGTGTAGTACTACATGAACATCAATATAAAAACACATTTATTAAAGTATATATCTTATCTCTTTATTACATTAGTTATATTAAAAATATCATAATGGTTAGTGGACCAAAATACTTACAGATTCATTTGTGTCAACTACCCACAGGATGACAGATTTAGTACTGACAGATTGAGTGGGTCCAGTTACCTATGAGTAACTTTCCTAAAGAACAATTTGGAAGGTTCTTTTTAGGTGAGTGTGCAATTCTGCCAGAAAATTTAAATGTGAAAGGATGTGCAGGAGGGAGCAACAACAACCTGTGTGAGAAGAACCAAACAGCTGTAAGGAGTTTGGGGATCAAGCTTGCTGGGTTATAAACTGAGGAGATTCTTTAGGGATGAGGGTGAGTTAGGAGAACCTATATGATGTGGGGAGGTTATGGAGACCTGTGAGTTGCTAGGAGAAATTACATGCTGAACAGATCCTAAATAGTCTGCCAAGCTTCTGTTGGTGTGCAAAGTGAATGAATGTGGAGAGGCAAGCTGATTCATGATGTAACCTGGTGTTAGGAACGTATTTTCAGGACATTCCTTGTGGGTATGCTAACAGGAGGGAAGTTAGGCTTACCCAGAACGGGTTAAGTGATCATTTGTATTTAATATTTCCACATGATAAGGCCAAGCTGCCCATTCTGCAAGGAGTCTGCCTCTCCAGGAACTGGTGTCTGCTTAGAAAGATATCCTGTTGTATAATACACTAAGGCATTCTGGGCCTGTCTTAAAGAACATATGTAGATCTCACATCCATAACAGATTCCCAGAGGAAACCCAAACAATCACATAATCTGCACTGAAAAATAGAGTGAAATTGAAGTGTCATGAAGCATCTAGTGTCTCTTAATTATTCATGTATGGGCATAAAGGTTGATTGAGTTAAATTCTATTAAAAGTGATATAACTGATTATGTTCAGGACTGATAACTGTTGTATATACATGTATAAAAGATGAGATAAATGTAGTACAGTGCATGTAATGCTCATGAATTTAATTGATATTAAATCCTATCATCCAGTAATCTTCTGAATTTGCGAAGTCATAGGGGTTTTTACGTTGCCAAATGTGTAAATGGTCAAAAATTAGCTCCGGTGTACTGTAGTAGAAGGGTGTTGTACCGTGTTAGCCGTTATGGATGCAATGAGAAGTCAAGCAAAATGACACCTTTTATTGGCTAACTGAACAGATTACAATATGAAAGCTTTCAAGGCAGCTCAGGCCCCTTCTTCAAGCAAGTTGTAGCTTCCCTACAATGTTCCCCATCACACTGCCATGTTTCTATGAAGATGTGGAGATGCAACAGCCACACTGCTGTTCAGATCTGGCCATGTGTGATTACCAAGTATTTTCTATGAAACATGCTACACCAATGATGTCAAATCAGCTACTAAAGTGTGGTTGGATGAATAAATCTAAATGTTTTATTTGATTAGCATGGACATGAATGTTATGTTGAATGTACGAATGGGTTGTGTTGAAATTAAAAATTTGTTAAGGTTACTGGTGTTTCTATTAAGAGATCAAAATGGAAGCCTTTTGATAGCCTTTCTTATATAAATATTTTTTTAATTTAAGTTAGTAGCCAATAGAATATAAAAGAGTGAAACTCATCTAGGTTCAAAGTCTAACTGTTTTGGAAAGTTTTCTAGGAAGTTGGTATTTATCCAGAATTTAACCACAGCAGGAACAAAATCAGTTTGATAATAGCAAACAACCAAGTCTTTGAAATATGGGAGAAATACATGAACATGGAAAGAACAATAAAATGTCACTCAAAAGTCAACCTACCATTAAATTATAACCAATGTAATGTAGCAGCATCATTTTTAGTAGTCTAGTGACTCACATTATCAAGTAACTATGTGCATAATAAAACATCAAAAATGATTAGAATATCTATTATATATAATTGATTTCATAATGGCTGGAATTAAGGCACTTAGTACAAATTCGCTTTTTACATGGACCGATATAGCAATGCATTTTTATAATATTTCAAATCAGTATCATTATGTACAGATTTATAGTAAAATACAAGAAAAAGCACAAATTCAGATGCAATGTTAATGAGACAAATATTAATATACTTGAAATGCTAAAGACACATTATCATTAATACTATGAAATAATCTGCTGCCAGATGATTGATAAGCATCTAATGATTTTTTTGGATATCATTTTTTGTTCTATTAACCATAGCCTAAAATCAGTAAAATATGCAGCTTCTTTTCAAAGATGAAAATACAAAGAAATATTTTTAATGAGTTGGTATTGTACAAACAATGTAGCAGAGACTCTGCAACAAAGCTATACCAATAACTGCACAAGGACTCTCCTGTCACCAGCACAGGTAGTGTCAATCCACTGAAACTCACTGGTGCTAACTAGTAGCTCTGGAAGAATAATAATGGTTTCTGCCACTTGTCCATTATACAGTGTCTCAGCTATCTGGGAGCCTCCATACAATTCCCATTTAGGGCACACACCATTCCCTATTGACTACTCTGGCTTCCTGTGAGGTTTTCCTTTCACCAGTTTGGATTAATTTTACTGATGATGTCTCCTTCTGTGTTGGTCTGCTTTCTGTTTATTATAGCCTGGCATACTACAATATATTTATGGTTTTGTCATTATGATATAATAGTATGTGTATGCATGCAAAGCACTAACTTAAAAGGAAAAACTAATCTCCAAAATATATCTCAAGGTATGTGTGTATATATTATATATATGTACTGTATACAGTTATAATAATTCAGAGCTAAGTCTGAAATTCTTTGTTTGCCTGTTTCCATAAAGAGTGGTCTCTGGCACATAGTGACTCTTCTGAGGAAGAAGGAAGAAGATGCACGGCTATGTTGCTCCCTAATGACCACAATCACTCACAATAGGCTAATTTTGAGCCTGCGGTCAAACTAACAGTGTGTCTGTGAACTGTAGGATTAAACTGGAGTCTCCAGAGGAAAGCATTTAAAACACAACGAAAACATGCATATTCCACACAGAAAGAAAATTAGTCAGAAACTCAACCAGGGTCCAAGACATAAAATTGGGTTTGGTAGAGCAGGAAACGTAATTGTGTATCTAATACAATAAATGAAGTGTTTTCTCACAAGACCTCATTTTAGAGCCCTCCTAAAGTACAGTATAGATTATTTCTTTGAGAATATTTACGGTTTCTTTTGATTTATGTAAAGTACTATTTTTTTAGAAATTTATTTGTATTAGTTTAGATAAGAAATGTATTTATTCAGATGAGTCTACTGTCCCTGCATATGAATGATGCATGGGAACTTTTACACAAACCCCTTTAGTTCAACCCTTAATGCAACCTTGATAATTACCATTGATTACACTGACTTTCGCGGTATGAAATGCCTCCAGGTTGAGCATGAGCAATTGTGCAGTCATGCAGTTTAAGAAATGGTTAATTGCAAAGAGTGATGAGGGTATAAATGTGTGTAAAATCGAGTGCACGATTAGGGAAAGTAGTCTAACCAGTATTTGAGGAGTTATTGAATTATCTGGCAATTGTGCTGATTGTTGCGGTTAATTATATTATTGTTTGTGTTGATTGCTTAAATGGTTTAGAGCAGCTGCAGGGATTCAGCACTCTGCTCACAGGGACTATAAAATCAGAAGCAGTATTCTCCCATTCTCCCTGGGCCTTGGCTGGTTCAGGGCATAAGGAGACAGTTAGAGAGGCAGTGATGCACAGATTAAATAACAGTACAGATGGTGGACTCAAACATTTGGTGGCTCTAGGCAGTTTGTATTTAAAGAGGCAAGTTTTGCGCTTTTTTTTTTTATTATTTATTGCAATTGTCTTCATAATCTTTTGTAGTTTGATTAAATGATTTTGGTTATACCTGTAATGATTGTTGTGCTGAATTAAGCCTTAGGAGAGGGTGATTAAGTCTTTTTGGTGGGTTTCTTTTCTATTGGATTACGTGCACATCATTTGTAACATTTCAGGCTGGAATGCTGCTTAACACAATTACACTGATATTGGTTGTAAAATTGGGAAAGATGCTATATAAATACAATTTATTATTAATATACTGTAATGGCTATTAGACCATTTAGTACTCACTCTAGTTTCATTGTTTGACCAATATGCAATTTAGCTGAAGTTTTTAAATACATTTGTATGTACCAAATACATATTTGAACTATGCTAAGATAAGGAGAAAAATCCCTTTAGTCTTGAAAATCGAATCTAGTTTTGCTGTTCAGATGAGAAAGCGTGTGCCACAAAAGGCAATAACCATCAGGTAAAACACAAGACATCCACGGTATACAACTTTCTGACTAAAATCTTACTCATTTGTGGTTGTAAACTTCTAATCAAAAGCATTTTCTTTTAAAATGAGGCCAACCTTTTTAATTTTCTCTCAGCATTGTCAGCTGTTAAGATATATCAGATATTAATTATCCTTTTTTTGTACTCCTACAGTAATTTTTTTCTCTATGCTCTGAGCTACTTCATGTTTCCTATAGATTCAGAATTTATTATTTTATGTTTGCTATGCATTTTGAGCTATGTTGCATTTTGTTAACATAATGATGTGTATGTTATGGTGCCATTTTGCTTTAGGAGGTTGCCACCATTTTGATTCTGTAGTCAAGAATGCATTAATCTGTTGATGGGGTTGTGTTTTTTTGGATGTTGCAAATTGTGATGTCATCAGATTACAATCGTCAAGGCTTTATATTTAATACTCACCCTAATTTCATTGTTTGGCACATATGCAACTTATCCATGAATTTTTAGCAAATGCATTTGCAAATACCAAATATATCTTTGGACTAAAGGGAATGTTCTACTTTCCTAGGATGAGGGGAAAACCTCTTTGCAGTTGAAGATAGAATTCAATTTTGAGACATGATCCAAATATGCAAAAGTTCAAACCATCATGCTAGAAATTAAGACATAAACTAAGGAGTGCTTCTTCAAACAGTGTGTGGTAGTATTAGTCCGCTCCAATAAACTAGAGGTCGATAATCTTGACAACACTTAAGTTAACGAGAAGATAGTGGAGTAACCTAACTTTTGACAAACAAAAGAACTTGATGGATACAATTTCAAAGTTTCAGCTGGGCAGCTAGCTGAAAGAGACTGCAAGTGGAAAAGATAAATGGCTGTTGCCATCAAGCAGACAGGACACATACAAAGAATTTGGTGCTTACACAGCCACAGATTGCTTCTGATTCAGCCAACTACACAGACACAAGCCAGAGACGGACAGTGGCTGGTTAAACTAACACTCCAAAACTGCATAAACAAACAGCGTCCAGGCTGCTTGGTGTCTTGGTCTGTTGAAAAGAAATGCAAGTCCTCCGTCTTACAGAATAAGTCTTCTTCTTCTTTCAGCTGCTCCCGTTAGGGGTTGCCACAGCGGATCTTCTTCTTCCATATGTTTCTGTCCTCTGCATCTTGTTCTGTTACACCCATCACCTGCATGTCAGTAAGAATGACAAATCAAACAAAACCACTGAGAGCTGGTCGGATGAACAGACTCATCACTGCTTCCTGAGTGTGCACATGTACATAGACAAAGTATCTCTTTTTAGCTCCAAGAACTGGAGAGGTGTCATTCAACATTATACATTTTTGAAGGTTTGGACAGTGGTGATTCGGCAAGAAATCATTCAACAAGCAATGGAATCATTTCAATGCTGTTCATGAACAAAAGTTTCAGAATATCTTGCCACATATTGAAGGATTTGCCACTGGTGTTTGATTTAGTCAGTTTTACTTTTGGATTTTTCAGTTATAGCTGTAGAGGCAAACTGTAAACATTGCTTTACTCATAACACCTTATACACACTTTAAGAAAGTTTTCCATTATAAAGCAGCTATTTACAGTCCTAGGTGTTACCAATACCTTTTGCTGTAATCCACTATGATGCTTTAGTTCATTTTATTCCATGTCAGTTGGTTCATTCCTGGTAGTTGACATGGCCTAGTGGGCTTATTTTAGGATCCTAAATCTATGATGAGGGGAATGCAAGATATCTGTGGTCAAAACCTTTCTGACCATATAGTCACTTTTCTTTGAAAGCATAATATTTTGGTGGGTTGCAGCTCTTTTTATTTTTGTTTTTAGGATTCTGTATTAAGGGATCCATTGATCAGTTGCCAGGGGCATGTTTCTGGATGCTGCAAACTGTGACATCACTTATGCAATGCCTAATAAGCTAGAATTTCAGGGGCCACTTTATCTAAATTATTACAAATCTAAAATATCTTGAACTTTTTTTTTCTCCTTCTGGTTGGAAATTTTTCTGCTTGTATCTTTTGACATTGTTCTTTGTTGTTTTTGTTTTAGCGTCTTAGTCACTTGATCGCCATAATTTTTGACTTTTGGTCTTTTCTGGTTTAAGATTCCATCTTCCAGTCCTTTTTCAGAATTCTTTCATGCCCGTTTTAATCAGGCGTAACAGTTGGATCTCTTTTTTTTTTTTCTTTTTTTTGATAGTATACCTGCAAGCCCATGCATTTGTCAAGTTGTTCACTTGGCATGACAAGTTTGTATTCATCATGTTTATTTCATAAGGTGTTTTTTTTTCCTCTTGGTTTAACTCTGTTTCTGCTCTGCAGTGTCTTATTTCAGCTCCCCTTTTCATTTTGATGAGATTAAAACCTATGGAAATTATAGGTGCTTTTCACAATAACCAAATGGCATTTTTGAAAAGAAAATTCTGTTGGAGCCATACCATACTAATTGTTTGTTTGTACAGATAGCTTTGTTAAGGCGTACATTAAATATATCTAATAAATGCCCCACTTCTGCTAATGACAGATGTGGCCACAAAGAGGTGCTAGAGAGCCTCCATAATGCAGTATAATACGAGACAATATATGAATAAAGTAGCGGATATTTATTCACAAGGCACTTCTTCTCCCCAATAATCTAAAAATTTGCACTAAATCAAACACAAAGCACACAATTCTTTCTCCCCTCTATCTTCGCTGAGTGTTGCCTACTGCCTCCTGACTCTAACTCCCCGATGTGAGGCAGCAGACTCCTTTTATATCGGACCTAAGAATACTTTGGTGCCACTCCATGTTTTCTGGGAAGCAAAGTAAGGAGGTCTTCCCCTGACAGTGCCCTCTAACAGGACCCAGGAACTCCAACATTGCTGCACTTCAAGACTTCACTTACCAGTTCCCAAGCACCCCTGCAGGTGTCCCAGCTGTATTGCCATATAAGGACCTCTGCCATCTGCCATATGGGGGTTGGAACAACTTCCGAGTCTCAGCTTCTGCTGGTCCATCCATTATTTCATGCCATCCATACAGTTATTTCTCTGATCCGCTGGCCAATTTGCTTGCGTTGTTGCACTGCCTCCTGTGTAGGTAATGGTACCACCTCTGATCTGGCCAGGGTATCTGTTCTCCTCCTACATAGTCCCTTCCCTAGCTGAGCCCTGTAGGGATTGGCGTCTGGTCCCATGAGGGTGGAAGAGTTATGCAGAGGCTGTCATTCTGAGATCCACTTCGCAGTCCAGCTACTGCATGGAAAACTCATGTAGTTACTGGTGGATTGCGATTGTTGTTGATACTATAGGAATAACTTGGATCCACGGATATGTAACATAGAACTGTGTCTCCAGCAGTGTGCCAAGCTATGGCACAGAAAACATCCTTTCTTATTCATAAAGTAGAGGGGAAACTGGATAAACTCTTCCCCCTCTGCTATTCAATTCCTTTGCTGAGCTCCCTGCTTGGGCCTGTCATCTACAGATATCGTTGCTGTAGATAGGGTCAAAAGATCATGCAACTCAGGTTGTCATGCTTGAGTGGCTGCCTCAACTTTGTAGGACAAGTCCTCCATTTTTGAGTGACTGCCCACTTTCTGTTGTGGCCTGGTTTGGGACTCTGTATTGAAGAAAGAGGGGCCCTCCACTGTCTGTGTGTCCATTTCGACGGTGGGGTTATGTTTACACCTCCTATTCTCTTGTTTTTTGGGAGCATGTGCTACTCGACACCCTATCACATCTTCCGGGGTCCCTTTGCACTGTGTCCATATTTATTTACCCTTGTCAACCTATTTATCTAGACCTTGTGAGTCTAAGTGGAAGTCTCTGAGAACTGAGGTTCCGACTAGGGAAAATGTTCTAATGTTTTAACCAGCACTGTTGGAACGAGTGCTGCAAGGCTCCTCTCAGCTTTGTCAGGGTCCATGTTACACTGCATCCCCTTATTCTGTACCATAGGGGATTGGTTTGTGAAATCAACACATGCTGGCAGTCCTCTTTATGCACTCCAGAGATATCTGCCCATAGCCTCTAGCAGAGCCCTGGCCGTCTCCTTAATCTGTTTCATGGTGGCTTTCTAACTAACTCAATAGACTTACCAACTGAAGGAGTTCTTCAAGGTATTGTAAATTGATGCAACCTTCATCTGGACTTGGCAAACTTCAGATGGGACTTTGGTTAATCTCGACATATTATTGTGAGTCTCCCGCATGCATCGGTCTCTAGCATGCTCAGTCGGGGATTCCGCGGCCTTATGGGGGTTTGAATGTGGAAGCTCCCTTGGCGGGAGTGTCTGTTCCATTTGAAATATTTTATCAATGGGGCTTAGACATGAATTCCGTGAACTCGTTATTTTTAAAAGGAGTAATGTCACTTACTTAAATTGTGGGGTCTTTGGGCTAAGATGTCCAGACTTTGGGTACTTGCTTTCACATGCAATGTCAGTGTCACTTTGGTCTCTCGTTCTCTTACAGCCTTAACGCTGGTGAGCTGTAAACCATAAAAACGGCCCACTGCAGAATCTCCATTTTCACGGCATGAGTTCACAAGGGTTGTGTTGTCTGTTTTCGGGGATTTTACCTCTTTGACGGTGCATACCTCATTCTTTTTCCTGTCGAAGAGGGGTTCCAGTGTCCCTCCTGCGAAATCGTCTTCCTGAACATACCAATCTCACACTTGATACCAGTACACTGGTCATCTGTCTTTCATGCACCAATGGCTTCCCGATGGTGACCAGGGGTCTACTGCCCAGACATTGGTTTCTCTTTGGCTTGATTTCTTGTTGGATTTTCGGCCCATCACTGGTGTGAGATGTGGTGCTGGTTGTATGATAGTACCGGACTGGGTTTCTGCCACCTTTTTTTTTTTTTTTTAATTGTAGGTTTCTGACAACTGGATGGCTAGGAAAGCCTGCAGACTTCACCAATTCATGGCCAAAAGGGAGTGACAGAGAGCCTCAAACCCAAGACACAGTATAACACCAGATGGTATATGAATAAAAGAATGGATATTTACTCACAAGGCACTACTTCTCTCCAACAATCCTGCCTCAAAACCACAATAAATCAAATACAAATCACACAGTTCTTCCTCATCTCTACTTTTGCTGAGTGTTGCCTACTTTCTCCTGACTCAGACTTGGACTCCCTGATGTAAGGCAGCAAACTTATTTTATATCAGACTCAGGAATGCTTTGGTGCCAATCCATGTCTTCCGGGAAGCATTTCCAGGCCATAAAGAAATTAGGGAGGTCCTCCCCTGAGACCTAGGGACCCTGACAAGGCTGCACTTCCAGACTCCAATTCCCAAGCACCCCACGGGAGTCCCAACTGGGTTGCCATATAAGGCCATTGCCACCTGGTGTATAGGGGTTGAACTGCTCCCGAATCTCTGCTTCCACTTGTCCATCCATCTTTCGAAGGGCCAGTCAGACAGTTATTTTTCCGCTGATCAATTTGCTTGCTTCACCGTGCAAACCTTCTGTCCAGCTAATAACACTGGCTCTGATCTGGCCGGGATACCCATTCTCCTCCTACACAGACAAGTATGCAATTCCATACTGATGGTTAGTCAGTCTTGCATTAGATGATTGTGACTGGGAACAGCTCAAACCAGAAGAAAAAATGTGAATGTGTGACTTAAAGTTAATAAATAAAAGATATAAAAGCAGTCCTCATTTTGATGCAGAGAATAAGGGACTTTAGCCTTCAAGTTTCATTACAATTCCTTAAACTTAAAGTTGCACCTAGAAGACTGCTGTCATGATGTTATTTAATTTAATTTTTTTACAGTTTCCTTTAAACATATTTGAAAATTTATTTTTGGGTGTTTCTGATTTCAAGGGATCTGGGTGACGCATTCATTTTTATTAGTATTTAAAATTTAATCCTATTTTGCCATGGTGCTGGTTTTCTATGGCAATGGGCACTGCCATTTTGTGACTTGTGTTTGCTTGGCCTGATTTCATTAGTGTGGCGATATAAAGATCAATCTTGTACACATCCTTTGTTAAAGTTTGTGGATGCTACCTAAATACCTAGCCTTATTTTTTGAGTACTATATTATTATACATTAAAGCTTTCTGTTTTTTAACTCTTTTATACCCCTTCATCTAAGATTTATGCATAAGTTTTGGCTTAGGATTTATTCAGTATTTTGGTTTCTGATACCCTCGCTGTGTTTCTGTACTTAAGATACTTAGGTCATATATTGGGCTGTGTTAACTAAATCTACTGAAACCAGTTTTGACCTTGGCTAGTTAGTATATATGTTCCGTCCTTTGAATTCATCCGTATTCAAAATATTTCTGCCTTGTCCAATAAGTACAACTGCAGGACAACCAAGATAATTTTACAAGCTACAAAAAGCATTTTTTATACAACAAATTATATTGAGTATATGTTGAAAAATGAAAAAAATATTAAAATAAAGCTGAAGGTTGTGTTAAACATTTTAATAAGACTGAAGGTTATTACTTAGCTTGCACAACATCTGGTGGGGCTGTGCCACTCTGGCTCCTAATACAGAAATTCCATTGCAAAAACATGACACCCCTGTGTACAGCTGAAAAAGCTTGCACCTGAAAAGGATAACACAGCACAGACAATTTTGTTGTCAGTAAGTGTATTAGTTGTGTACCCACTTTATTTAGCTCTCTTCAGGAGAACAAAAGCTATCACAAATTTAGATACTGTACATCAAAATACAATCTTAGTTCCTAGCTGGGAAAAAAATAAGACGGAATCTCTTACATCTTCCTCATTTTGTAAGTTGTCATTCTTAACCAGTGAGATAAATTAGGTTTTACAAGCTGCATGGTGGCACATAAAATCCTAACCCAATGGTATATTCCAAATGTAAAGCCTTACCTTTTCAGGTAATTATTACCAAATGACACCTATAAATGCTATATAAATCTTTAAAGGTGTGGCGAACTATTAACTCCATGCTCTTCTGAGAACTGCTTCGTCTTGGACTATCTACTATATATATATTCGTATATACTGTATATCACGTTTTCTGTCACGCTTTAAATCAGGCTTATTTTAAAACCTACAAATATATATCTTTGGTATCATTCTTTTCAGAAATTAACGAACTTTAATGTGATGTTGTTGAACACGCAAACACGTCGGCAACAGCATTATCAAGAGTTTGAAGATTTCCAACTATCTGGAATTTCTAAATATCGATTGAGATATTTACAATAAATCTATTTCATCCAAGGTGCAACCGAAGCCGTCTACCAGGGCCTACCAGGCCGCAACTGGGGGTTAGGCACCCCTCCAGTACCTTATAATCAGAATGCTCCTGGAACTGATATCTTTATAAATATTTTTTAATATATACACTTTTACTTTATCATAGAAAGAGAAGAGCTTTGTATCTTTGTGCTTATGTTGTCCATTCCATGTAGTCAATGCAGCTTCAAGTGGGATAAACATCCTAAATTCTGTATAGCTTCCAGCACAGCATTAGTTGAGCTTCAGGTGCACCAGGATTTTTGTTGCAAGAAAAAGTAATGGTTAAGATAGGATCCATTCAGTATTTTGGTGCTGAACCGTTAGTCTTGTTTTGCTTTGTACAAGTCACTTAGGTTATGAATAGAACAAATATCTGTGCAAAGTAACCAACCCTGATATGCCTTTTACTGACAAGCCATGCAGACAGGAAGGCATTTCTGGCTATTCTTCTGAAGCCTAATGTCTTCCTGTCATTGCATAAAACTGAAAGTTCTGAAATGGGAAGAATTGTGTCCTTTTTCTGAGTCTCTAGAGCAGCTGTTCGTCTACCCAGCATGTCATTAAAAATCCTCAGGAATGCAAATTCATGATAACGGGAGAACAGGGCTATCAGCTTATGTATAGAAAAACACATGTGACTGTTTTTCTAACTAAACAAACATTCTGCTATTATTCTTTTCAGAGGGTACCTTGATTACACTCTGAGTGAAGTACTTTTTTTATTATTAGTTTGGGTTTAAACTGGCTTGAGACTGCAATTAGTTATCACTTTTTCCAGATTTAAAGACAGCACCCTTCCTGTAGCTCTTAGAGTTGACAATGTCATTTTAAAGAAAAGGCATAGGCAGAGTGAAGCTATTTGGCAGGAGTATACCATGTTTAAAAAAAAAAAAAAAAAAAAAAAAAAAAAGAAGCAAGCAAAAGGTTTCCTCACCATCTTATCTCTTAATATAAACATGATTAAGAATGTTTAACTGTCTAAGTGACATAAATGTAACATCTTTGTCCATATTCCTTACTTTTGATGTTGTACAAAATTGACATTTTAGTCAGAATCTCCTGTTAAGGTTTATATTTCTTAACAATTTTTAAGGTAAAATTCAAGATAGTTCCTTTCATTAGGATAACTACAATGGATTCAGAAAGTATTCAGACCCCTTCAATTTTTGTCTAATTTTGTTATGTTGCAGCCTTGTGCTTAAGTTATTTAAATTATTTTTTTACCTCATCACTCTACTCCTTAAAACAACAAAGTGAAAACAGGATTTCAGAATAGTTTAATGCAAATATCTCTTTAAACACAAATATTCAGACCAGTGTTAAACTTCGTTAAAGCACCTTTAACAGCGACTGCAACTTGCAGTCTTCTTGGGTGATTTTCTACCAATCCACTCTGTAGATCCCCTTCAGCAATGTTGGTTTGGATGGAGACAGTCCATGGAGAGCTATTTTCAGGTCTTTTCAGATGTGTTCAAGCCTAGGCTTTGGTTGAGCAAGTCAAGGATATTCCCAGAGATGTCCCTAAGCCACCCCACTTTGTCTTTGCTTTATGGTTAGGGTCATTGTAATTTAGAAGATAAACCTTTTTGGTTCTGGATTTCACCTTATACAAGAGCACAGGGTCAGCCATTGTACAGTGCCCCTGGATCAACTGCAGGTTAAGGGCCTTGTTCAAGGGCCCAGCAAAGTAGGATTTCTTTTGGCAGTAACGTGGATTTGAACCGGCAACCTTCTTAATACCAGGGCAGATCCTCATCCTCAGAGCCACCACTCTGTCCTAACCTGGTCTGAAGTCCAGAGAGCTCTGGCGTAGGTTTTCTTTAAGCATAGCTCTGTTCAACCTTCAGTCAAACCTGTCTAGTCTTCCCGTTGCTTAATGCTGCCACCACCATGCTTCACCATTGGAATGGCATTGCACAGGTTTTCTCCTGACAGGACACAAATCTTGAATTCATCAGGCCAACCAGAGAATTATTTCTCAGCTGGAGAGTTCTTTAGGTGCCCTTTTGCAAACTCCAAGTGAGCTTTCAAGTGGCCTTTTAAGAGGAGGAACTTCCCTCTGCCCACGGCCATTAAACCCAGTTAGGTGCAGTGTTGCAGTGATGGTTTTCTTTCCAGAAGTTTCTCTCAAACAGGGTCACTAGAGCTCATTCAAAGTGACCATCAGGTACTTGGTAACCTCTTTTACCACGGCCTTTCTCCCAACATTGCTCAGTGTGGCAGAGTGAACCATAGATGGACTCCAGACTAGGTGTAGAAAGATCTCAATGAGCATCAATAGAATGAGATACAGTGGGGCAAAAAAGTATTTAGTCAGCCACCAATTGTGCAAGTTCTCCCACTTAAAAAGATGAGAGAGGCCTGTAATTTTCATCATAGGTATACCTCAACTATGAGAGACAAAATGAGAAAAAAATTTCAGAAAATCACATTGTCTGATTTTTAAAGAATTTATTTGCAAATTATAGTGGAAAATAAGTATTTGGTCATCTACAAACAAGCAAGATTTCTGGCTCTCACAGACCTGTAACTTCTTCTGTAAGAGGCTCCTCTGTCCTCCGCTCGTTACCTGTATTAATGGCACCTGTTTGAACTCGTTATCAATATAAAAGACACCTGTCCACCACCTCAAACAGTTACACTCCAAACTCCACTATGGCCAAAACCAAAGAGCTGTCAAAGGACACCAGAAACAAAATTGTAGACCTGCACCAGGCTGGGAAGACTGAATCTGCAATAGGTAAGCAGCTTGGTGTGAAGAAATCAACTGTGGGAGCAATTATTAGAAAATGGAAGACATACAAGACCACTGATAATCTCCCTCGATCTGGGGCTCCACGCAAGATCTCACCCCGTGGTGTCATAATGATCACAAGAACGGTGAGCAAAAATCCCAGAACCACACGGGGGGGACCTAGTGAATGACCTGCAGAGAGCTGGGACCAAAGTAACAAAGGCTACCATCAGTAACACACTACGCTGCCAGGGACTCAAATCCTGCAGTGCCAGACATGTCCCCTTGCTTAAGCCAGTACATGTGCAGGCCCATCTGAAGTTTGCTAGAGAGCATTTGGATGATCCAGAAGAGGATTGGGAGAATGTCATATGGTCAGATGAAACCAAAATAGAACTTTTTGGTAAAAACTGTACTCATCGTGTTTGGAGGAGAAAGAATGTTGAGTTGCATCCAAAGAACACCATACCTACTGTAAAGCATGGGGGTGGAAACATCATGCTTTGGGGCTGTTTTTCTGCAAAGGGACCAGGACCACTGATCCGTGTAAAGGAAAGAATGAATGGGGCCATGTATCGTCAGATTTTGAGTGAAAACCTCCTTCCATCAGCAAGGGCATTGAAGATGAAACGTGGCTGGGTCTTTCAGCATGACAATGATCCCAAACACACCGCCCGGGTAACAAAGGAGTGGCTTCGTAAGAAGCATTTCAAGGTCCTGGAGTGGCCTAGCCAGTCTCCAGATCTCAACCCCATAGAGAATCTTTGGAGGGAGTTGAAAGTCCGTGTTGCCCAGCGACAGCCCCAAAACATCACTGCTCTAGAGGAGATCTGCATGGAGGAATGGGCCAAAATACTAGCAACAGTGTGTGAAAACCTTGTGAAGACTTACAGAAAACATTTGACCTCTGTCATTTCCAACAAAGGGTATATAACAAAGTATTGAGATGAACTTTTGTTATTGACCAAATACTTTTTTTCCACCATAATTTGCAAATAAATTCTTCAAAAATCAGACAATGTGATTTTCTGGATTTTTTTTTTCTCATTTTGTCTCTCATAGTTGAAGTATATCTATGATGAAAATTACAGGCCTCTCTGATCTTTGTAAGTAGGAGAACTTGCACAATTGGTTGCTGACTAAATACTTTTTTGCCCCACTATACACATGAGCCAGATTTCAAGTGTTCTAGGGCCAGAAGCCATACCAAGTGCACATCAGAATAGGTGAAGCTAAGCATGTTTGGGCTCGGTTGGTATTTGGATGGGAGACCATCCAGGAAAAGCGTGGGTTTGCTGCTGGAAGAGGTGTCGACGAGGCCAACTGGGGGTGCATACCCGGAGGTCTGAATGTGGTCTCAATGCCCAAATGCAGTGACGGGGTCACTGTGCTGTAAAATTGGTGCCATCTTTTGGATGAAATCAAGGTCCTGATTCTCTGGTCATTAAAGATCACTGGGCATCCTTTGTGATGAGTTGGGTGTATCCCGATGTCCTAGTTAAATTGCCCACCATGGCCTGGTCATTATGGCCCCATAATCATCCCCTGTGTCTAACTGGCAATCTCTCTCAGCCCTGTCTCACTCAGATGGATGCTGCACATTAGTGGTGGTTGAAGTGGCTTCCCACTCACTGTGAAAACCACTTTGTGTAGCAACAAGAGCGCTGTATAAATGTAAAGAATTATTATAGCAAAATGTTTAAATAATTGTGTCAATGAGATAATTCAGTTTTGTGTTTTTAATACATTTTTTTTAAATTTCAAAAATTAGGCTTTACTGCAGCATAGCAAACTGTGAAAATCTACTCATGTAAAGCACCTCTATTGTAATTGTTTACCGATTTGTGATCTCCTAATTAATTTTGAAACATAGTTATAGGCATTCAGCAAAACAGATCGTTTTGAAGATGCAAAACTAACTTGGAAATTCTTTTTATTTTTGTCACCAGTAGAAATGATTATAAAAAGGATTCATAGAAAGTTTATTATTATTTTTTTTTTAATTTAAATCTGAAGGTGGGCTCTTTTCTTTTCTTTTTTTTTTTTAGAAATTTCTTCTGGAGTACAGCAGTGCCAGATGCCTGCACATCTCTCTGCTCCATTATAGTGGGACAGATAAGCATGTAGTGATACCACAACTGCACAGAGCAGAAACAATATCCAGGCACTCTAGTGAAGACTGTTTCAGGTCATTTTATAATGAAAAATGGAAATTCTTTCATTAGAGAAAAGAACTGTGAACCGTATAATACATGAAAATATCCGCTAGATCACTTCACAATCAACAATCTGTATTTTTGGCACTTGCAAAAACCAGAATTGACTATGCAAGTTATATTTGCTAAATTTGCTAAACTACAGAACATAATCAATTTTTATTCTATCTTAATATGGTACCAGTTTAACCAATGCAAATAAAGTTAGGAAACCAATAGATCACTTTGGAGACACATGTATGCTAACTTACAAAACTGGTACTGAAGGAAGCCAGTGCTAACCACCTTACTGTTTGTACCACCTATTCTATGAATAAACAAATGAGTGAAATTCTATAAGATTAATCGTGGACCACCAGGACACTCCCACTCTCTTTATTCAGTCAACTTTCCCTGGACATTTCAGACCTCTCATTTTTCACTGCTTTCTTGGATCCCTTTTGCAAACAGCTTGGACAAATGGACACTTGTACAGGTAGAACTAGCTTTTCATCACACATCAACTGTAGGTCTGCTTTTTCTACACCCAAATGCAATTTAGCTTAATTTTAATCTCATTTGTTTTCAAAGGTACAATTTTATTCAAGTGCTTCACACACTCCTATAAGAATGAATAAAATGTGTAATTCTTTGTACTACCAAAAGTAATTTTGTCTTTGTACTTTCATTCATAAGGGGCTGTATATAGTCAAAAGTGAAATACAGGCTTTACTTAAAGTTCAAGTTTATTTTAATGTGTATTTTGGTTTAATTAAATTCTTGCTTGCAATACTTGTCAGAATGGTGAAAATACAATACCAACAAAAAGACACTCTAAGTGTATATAAATTAAAAAACAAACTACATGGTGTACACAGTGCAACTTTCATACATTTAGATACTTTATATAAAAGAAAGCATACAACATTTAACATTGTAACTGTTTAGTAAGTTTAGGACCAGTGAATAGAAATTCACTCTGAATCTACTGGTGCAGGTGCCAGGGGTCCTGTCCTGTTTGACAAAAGGGAGAACTGAGAAAGGTGACTTTGCAGAATGGTCTTCAATCATATTGTTCGCCTTTCTAAGGCAGCAAGTGTTATATACAGTATGTCCTGAACAGAAGGCATCAAGAAGCCAATAATATGTTTTTTGCTACCTTCACCATCCTCTATAGTGCTTCAGTCTTGAGCTGAGCAGTTGGATGTGCCGGGATGTAATGCAGCCAGTGAAGATGGCTTCTACTGTGCACCTGCAGAAGTTCATAATAACAGAGATGGAGAAATGTCAGCTGTTCTCTGGTGTCTAAGGATGTAAAGGTATTGGTAGCCTTTCTTGACAATAGCTGAAATGTGTTTTGCCCACTTTAGTTTATTACCGTTAGTCATTCCATAGAATTTTAAAACGAATCTTCCTCTTATATAGATAGGAGTGTGGACTTTCTTTCTTTCTATCTGAAAGACATTCAACCACTACATGAAGGAGAAAGGCAATGCTCTTGTCTTTTTGAGTATGCATCAAAAATTAAAAAATCACTTTAGTAGCTACAGTACAGTATGTGGCAACAAGGCAACTTTTATTTAAAAAGTGTATCTGCCTAAACTAATGGAATCTGAAACCTCATTTTGCTTATGGGTAAACTCTTATACTTCTATATCAGACATTCATACAGACAGATCTGCAAGTTTGCATGTGTGTTTGAAAGAGAGAAGAGGAGGGAGGGGAGCATTGAGTTGGGGGGGTGGGGGGGGATCTTGAAGGGTTGATCTGTTTGCTAATAGATAAGAGCAAGAGACCTCTCCAGAGATACTTACTCATTCAATCAATCATTTTCAATAAAATGTGTGTGATAAGAGATAGAGAGCTTATAATGTACACAACCAGAACTGGAACACTCATTCTTTTTATCCCAAGCCTCTGCTCCGTGTTTGAGTACACACACATGCATACACTATGTGATTGTATTTTTTTTTCTCTCTGTTGTGAACTACAGATCCCATTATAAGCTATATTCAGCAAGCAACAGCCAAGCTACCCATTAACATGTCTGATTTAATTTTCCACTTATATTCATGTTTTTTTAACGATAGTTCTTTTTATGATACCATTTTAATGAAAAAGTGTACAGCCTGATCTATTTTGTTTGGTCTAAAAGAGCAATATATGTGTGTGTATGGTATTCATTTAAATGGTGACCACCGGTATGAGCAGCAAGCATCATTGGGGTACTGATCTGGTAACCCTGTTTCTTTATAGTTAAAGAAAAAGCAGAAATGTGCTGATATAGAAAGATGCTGATCAAAATCAGCCCACACAGCGTTCTCCAGACTTGGTTTCTGGTTATGTATCTCACACTGGAGTTTATATCTTACCATGTCTTAGTCATGAGTGAGATACCCCATTCTGGGGCCACCCCTTTTTATGGCATCACGGTCAGGGATGGATGTCCTCATTGGGCATTTTCTTGCTGCTGTGGAAGAAAGAGACGATACCATTAACAATAGCAGCCCCTCTCACACCAGTTTTGAATTGCTTTCTTAAGTCAAGCCCGGAAAGCGCTCCCCCATCACACATGCGTGACTATACATTGTAGAAAAGGTGCTATATAGGCACCCGACCCAGCACAGAAGGACACAGAGGCACGTATAAAGTACTAGGACTTTTATTTTCCTCTTCACCCGTGGGCGCACGTCTTCCCTGTGACCCACAGGCAACACACAGTCCCAAAAGCACTCTTTTCCACACCACACAATAATCCTTCCTTTTCACCACCACTCCTCCACAAGCGTCTTCTCCTTCCTCCCAACTCTGGCTCTCTGAGTGGTGGTGGCTGGCCTTTTTTTATAACCCACCTGGAAGCATTCCAGGTGCTTGACCACCTGGTTCTAATTGCACTTCCGGGTGGGGCTGAAGATTCCACCAGCCGGGCTGCAGACTCCATGCAGCTCCCCCTAGCGGCCATCCGAGCCCCCAACCAGGCTGTGGAGGACTCCATCTCCCATGGAGCCATGCGCCAGGTTGGGGAATCATCGTCTGCCAGGGAGGCTGCCACCAAGCGTCCCGGGGGAGGTATTGAACTGTCCATGGCTGCTCCCCCGGAACAGATGCAGCAGGGGCGTCTCTGCCGGGTATGGACCCGGCTGCCCATTACATTGCCCCTCCCTCAGATGATGCTTGTGGGGCTCATCGGCCTGCCCTGTGAGGGCTGGTCCTCTCCCGGACAGGGAGTCGGCATCTTTGGCTCTGCGGCTGCGCCCTGTGAAAATATAAGTAACAGGTCTGGGGGTGCTGCCCCGACGTCCCTGCCACTCAGACGTCCTCTCTGGACAACACCTCCAGACGTGACCACCGTGGCCGCAGTTATAGCATGCCCGACCCCCTCCAGTTCGACCCTTGCGGGAGCGGAAGCAGGCAGAAAACTCCTGCCCCTTCGCCCATTCTGAGGAGGTGCGCGTGATGGTTCCGCCCCTCTTCAGCGTAGCCCTCCTGCACCATCAAACCGACGGGCTTACGCTGCACCTTGTTAGGAGGTCCCGACCACTTTGTCCGGGTCCCCCTCTTTATCTGGGGTGTACTGACGGTCTGGGTCCCTTTATGGGAAATGTTTTGATTAAAATGTTTTGTTTAAATCGCATCTTCAAGGAAAATGGTTGAAATTAAAGAAAGGGCAGTTGACATGGAATTCAAAAGGAGCTTCTTTAGACAAAGGGTTATAGAAATCTGGAACAGATTACTGTGCACACAGCTAAAGCGAAAAACTCAACTTTTAAAAAGTGTCTGGGGCAACTAATGCTGGATATACACTTCACGTTTTTTTTTTTTTTAATTTTAACCCTGATTTTAGACTTTTTTTGAGTTGACCAGCAATTCAGCTTCATCAGCTGAGGGGTTGAGAGAGGGCTGCAATGCCCAATTGCATCTTATGATTGGGCTGTTGTATGATCAGATTTCCTATCTTGTATTGTGGGCAGTCTCATGAGCTGAGCCAACAAATTTTTCAAAATTCATTGTGCAGCAAAGGTCAGGAAATCCTTTCATATCATCCATTTTATATTGCATTATGAAAACAAATGAACAACTTGCATAAATGTGACAATTGCTTCAACAGTTTGATCAGATGACCTATTGAATTTACTTTCAAAAGAACAATTATAACAGTAGTGAGCAGTACCGCCACTCCCTATACGCAGAGTACGCAGTCTGCGTAGGGCACCAACTCCCAGGGGGGCACCATCCCAGCTGCTCAAAAAAAATGTTTTTATATATTATAATAATAAATTAATATTAATAATATACATATACAAATAAACAAAAATATAAACGTATATGTTGCATTTTACGGTGAACGCAGAGTAGGCTAAGCACACGTGATGACGCGCGCGCCCTCACCTCTGTTACGGCTGCCTAACTAATATTTGGGGGAGGGGGCACAAAAGTAAATTTCTGCTTAGGGCACCCATTTGGCCAGCAGCGGCCCTGGTAGTGAGTAATGATTGGTATTATATTTCAGTTTGTTGTAATATAGGGACTGGACATTGTACATTGAAAATGTGCATGAAAATGGCAATACCCACCTTTTTGATTTCAAACAGCTAACTATCAAATAGGAACACACACAACCAAATGGCCAATGACAAAATTATCTTAAGGAAACATTTCCTGGAAGAACATGACATAAAACACGCACAACGGTAAATTACATAGTTTACATGTCTCCAGTTTTCTCTGTGAAATAGACAGACCATATTGACCATACCTTGCCAATCATCCACTTGTCCACTTAGGCCCATTGCAGTTTCAAAGCACAGTACACCCACAGTCAAAGCAGTTCTTTTCTTTGTTGACACTGTGAGAAGCCTGTGGCCGCATTGTTTGTTTTTCGAATAGGTTAAATTTTATTGCAAAATGTCAATGGGTAAAACTGTCTGGTAGGGCCATGTACATGTGTAGTCTAAGCACCCATATCGTCACATGTCAATCGGGTTGAATATGCGCATAGAGTTTGAGCACATATGAGTTTGGACTCTATCATGCAAGTCTTCACTTGCGACGATTGGCCTCAGCTAATGATGATGATGATGATGATGATAATGGTAATAGAACTTTTTTTTATTTCCCAATGGGAAATTTAGCTTTTTAAAGAAGCTGTTTAAGTAAATAGATGGATAAACATATATACCGTATATATACACACACACACACTATAGTCTGAACACACACCAGAATGACTAACAAGGAAGAAAATTAAAAAGAGAGAAACTTCCAACTTGGCAGTCACAGTGAGACATTATGCATATGTATTTGTGTTGATATAAAGGTGCCCCAGTAGTGTTTCTTGACACACTTCTGTTGAATAATTTTTTTGGCCGAAAGTCCTGTGTGTTTAGTGTATCCAAGAGAGGATGTGCAGCATTGTTAATAATAACACTCAGATTTGTAAAAATTCTCTCCTTCTGTACTACCTCTATAGTTCCAGAGTGTGTCCTATAACTGAGCTTACCATTTTCATTAGCTTATTGATTTGGTGGGCCTCTCTTGAAGTGATGTTACCAGCCAAGCACACTACAGCATTGACAATCACACTGGCCATGACAGAGTTATAGAAGATGTGAAGGGTGTCACTACCCACATTAAAGAAACACAGGCTCCTATGGAAAAAGAGCCTCTTCTGTCATTTCTTATCTAGTTGTTTTGTGTTACAAGACCTATCCATCCTCTCATTAATGTGGACCCCAAGCACTTGTATGATAATAAATAAATAGAGGCAGGGCATAGAGGCTCTTTGGTGTAGTGAACTGGTTCAGTAACCAGTTCCTTGGTTTTTGCTGATGTTAAGTTGCAGACATTTTTTTTTTCTGCATCAAGAAATGTTGTTCCCCACCTGACTCCTATACTCTATTTAATTCCCCTGAGAATTTCTGGCAAGTGACATGACCTGGTATTATGTTTATATTTGGTAAAGTACTCAGTGAAGAGAGGACTGTTCCTTGTGGTGTTCACATCCGTATCAAAACCAAAGTCCTTGAGTCTCACAAACTGCGGTCTGCCAAGCAGTCCATTATCCAGGACATGAATCATGAAAGCTTTAATGGACTGAATGGTCTCCCTAATCAGACTTTGTGTTCTTTTTTAAAGTGCGCTGTTATCCAAAATATTAGTGAAATAACGATAACCTAGTAAATGGAGATTTTTATATTGCTCGTGATGAAAGGGATTAACTACTTAAAAATCTGATTTAAGGACTCCATTGTCAACTAATATTTCATAAGAACCATTTAAAGTGAGTTAATTTCAAGTATCTTAACTAATTAAGAGGTTTTGGACCAAGGTTTGACAGTTAATTTGGTTACCTCCTATGTGTTTTCCTTTTGTTTGCCTTAAGGTTCTCTGGAAGACCTGGGAGCACATAAAACATCCATCCATCCATTTTCCAACCCACTGAATCCTAACTACAGGGTCATGGGGGTCTGCTGGAGCCAATCCCAGCCAACACAGGGCACAAGGCAGGAACCAATCCCGGGCAGGGCGCCAACCCACCGCAGGACACACACAAACACACCCACACACCAAGCACACACTAGGGCCAATTTAGAATTGCCAATCCACCTAACCAGCATGTCTTTGGACTGTTGGAGGAAACCGGAGTGCCCGGAGAAAACCCATGCAGACACATGGAGAACATGCAAACTCCACGCAGGGAGGACCCAGGAAGCGAACCCAGGTCCCCAGGTCTCCCAACTGCGAGGCAGCAGCGCTACCCACTGCGCCACCCACATTTAACATACTTTCAGAATTATCATTTGGAAACAAATGTAGTTTTCTGCCCCTTGGATGGACTGGTGGTTTCTGTATTGTGGTCAATGCTGCCAATATAAGATTACTAAACTGGAACAACTGGGTGTAGAAAATGAGTGAATGGAAACTTTTTGTGATAATCTTCCTGAAGAAAGTTGCACTATAAAATGAAAATTGATCAAGTGAACAGTTTAGATACAGTTAATTGAATGTGTGGGATCTGGATGCATTCCTTTCTTGTGTTTATTGTCCTTGTTGCCCTCAATGGGGAGGAGCTGTTCATAAAATTGATGGATGGACAAAGATACATCAAAGGTTCTGAAGAATAGCTTCAGTGAATATGTGTTTGGTGAGAGGTCTGGGTCATGGAGTGATGTAGTATGGCAGCATTATTAAGACTCCCCTGTGAGATGTCACCTTTGCCAGGTGATAGTCTTCCATCTTTCTTAGTGACATTTTAGTGAAAGGCACAGACAGATAACATTTTGCTTATGATGTGACCCTGACCTCTGACAGCTTTGGTTAAAGACCTCATCTGAGGCTAGCATTAATGTTTGTAAACAGGACGTAATTAAGGCTGGGAACTGACAAAGTCTGACAGTAAGACAATGCATGGCTGGCAGAGAAATACTCACTGAGATGTCAGCTCTTATTGTGTTCCAAGTGCCTTAGTAATAATTAGTGTCCTTTTTGGTAAGGAAGTTCACTCATCTTAGATTAATCTGTCACTGTGCAGGGGCCATCCTCGTGAGTGCAAGTGTTTCCTCTGATAAACTTTAGAATGACAAAAAAAAGACCACAACTAAATACACTAAAGAAGTGCATTGAAACCCGTTGCCGAATGACAGGTGCTGATTGAAAATTAGAAGGAGGAAGTTTAAAAAAAGGCAACTTCCTCACCGACGTCTTTATCAGTGAGGGAATGGAACAGGTCACAGAGTTATTGGAGTGTTGTTTAGATTTCAAGCCAGGAGGAGGGGGGTGTTGATGAAGATGAGAGAGAGAAGAATAGTACTTAGGATAACCATGTGGTCAGACTCCCCTGTCTTATTCTTTTAAGTACTCCAAGCCATCTGGGGATGTGCTCTTAAAAACAACCACAGCCCTGAGTTTAATAAACATCCAGTGAGGGCCAGAAATGACGCAAATTGGGAATCTGACATGCTGTTTTATTAATCATATTATCTGAGACACAAATAAATTAAGCAGGATGCTGTAGATATAAAGGAATTCATGGCATTCTAATGCACAGAGGGTGTCTCATATTCCTTCTGTTGCTGACACTTTACATGATAGCTGAAACAACTGTGTATTCAGAATATCAGTAATGTTGGAACGTATAGCATCCTGTATTTTACAAAAATGGAGAATATGTAGCCTATTCAAATTAATTTTTCATATGTATACTACAGTGAACAACAAGCAGCCAAAAGAAGTACACATTTGAAATATCATCCAGCTTCTCTGCCTGTGTATGTATTCATATTGTTAACATGAATTAAATATTTAGAATCCCTTTTCCTGTTACTAATTGTTACTTAAGTAGGCACAATATTATGTCATTGAATTTAGCTACTGTAAATTAATTGTGATGCTTTATTGTTAATGAGGTTTAAGTATATAATTTACTATTCTAGGGTGGCACAGCATTTACTGCTACTATGTCACGGCTCTGAGTTTTTGTGTTCTCTCTATCTACTGGTGCTTTTAAGAAATCTGGAATAACATTCTTCATGCAAAGAAATTCTGAACATCTCGAACAAACTCCTGAGTTATGTATCTATGGCAGGCATAATTTAATTAATACCTAGTTTCATCTCAGTTTTTGGCATTGTTAGATTTGTGATGAGATTGCCTAGGTCTGCCATGGTTATGCCATATGTCTTTGAGCATGCCATATATGTAGTTTTGTGTTGTACATACTTTGCTATTTTAATAAATAATTTCCACTTTGGTAGCATAATGGTAAGTGCTGCAACTCTACAGTTACATCTGAAACTTGTGCCTAGGTTTGGTGTGTATGCACAGTTTACCCATGTTTTTGCCACCTTTTATTTGGGTAGTCCAATTTTCTTTTCACATCCTACGGACACTGGAATTGGGTTAACTGGCAATTCTAAACCTACAGTTGTCTGGTGGCTCGTTCATGGATGTGTTCTGTCTTTTACCTGATTCTACTAGGACAGGCTTCAGGACTAAGCAGGTTAGAGAATGGACTTAGGGGGTAGGCAGTCTATGCATTACATAGGGGCCCCCAAACACTAGAAGGGCTCAAGAACGTTCATTAGAGCAGGCCTGTCAAACCTAGAGCAATGCTAGAGAAAAGTCACAATGGTATAACTTAGTTGGAAGTCCATACAGGCTCCATTGGAGTTTCTGTGTTGATGCACACTACTAAGGCTACATTTAAACTGTAGTTCTGATTTTTAGCTCATAGTTTTTGGGGTTTTTTTTAAATTAAATTAATTTTGCAAGAGAGTCAAATATCCTGAATCCACAAATTATCATACAGAACCAACCACATGGACAACGATAAATACCAGCTACCTGCTGAGATGCTGACTTTAGATTGTTAACATTGCAGGATGTTTGTGAATTTGTCAGCTTGCAAGTACTCAGATATTTTTAGTAGAATCATCATTATCAGAAACCTGAACACATGAGAGAGGAGTCATTACTGTTGGGAACAAAATGTGAAGTATTTTAATGCAAAATAGTAGTTTGACAATCTCAAAATGTTGGAGGTGGAGGGTAATGTGACTGAGGCACAACATTTCAGATACATTTTTTGAAAAAAGATTGAATCTGTGTTACAAGAGTGAAAAGAAAAATTGTGTTTGAGCAACTGTATTGTATATACAGACCAAAGGGTAGGTAGCGCTCTATATAACCTACAAGAATATAAAATTGATTATTTTGGTGACCACATAATCATAATGTTACCATGCAGCCTCACAAATCATAAAAAATAAATTAACTGACTATTCTAGTACATTTACAAAATTAACTTAAATTGAAACATAATAATTATCATCAAATTACCCATAATTAATCTTTACTCTTTCCTCGTCAATGAATATAAATCATGCAATATCACCAAACAATCAGTGCACGACATCAGAGTTTTTTTTTCCTGAGAGAAACTGACTATAAACATTTCTAGCCTTCTCTGAGAGACTGAAGAATGACATCTATCAAGTTATAATATTAGTGAACTACAGAGGATGATCTTTTGTAGTTTTAATTCAAGTTTCACTTTAGGACTACAGTATTTGAAAGATGCTGATACTGTACTTTGCCTGCATTGCTAAAGGCTGATTTTATTCAAAGCCTAGAATTCATGTTTCTGAGTCGATCATTTGTTTATTTTGTCTTGATTATGTCTATTATTTCATGTACTGAAATATAAAAAAAAAACTCTCAGACAATGCAGATTTGGATATGCCACTAATTGCTAATTTTACAAACCTCACCCTCACATACCTATAGTATATAAATAGAGAATAAATGGTGGAAATTAGTGAAACAATATAAACTGAACAAAGCATCATATCAAACATTATTCAATTTAATCTATTTTATACAGTGGCATTAACCATGTACCCCATTAGGAGGTTCTTTACAGGTTTAAGAAGGTTGCAATAACATTATTAAATAGTGTATGAAAACCAAACAGTGACATTAAACCCAAAAATTACCCAAACTGTTTGCTGGAAGTAAATCTGATGTAGTGTTTTATTGTGAATGATTATTTTCTTTGATTCCTTCATAGGGAATGCTATGCACAAGGAATGAATCACTGAGCTTGTTAACTGACTATGATAATACTATGTAGATTAATATAAAAAATGTTACTTTATGTAAAGGTTAACATAGGTGGCCAATTTTATAGAAGTGTTATGTGCAAAGAGTGGAAATTTAGATAACATTTGCCTATTCAAGAAAGAATAAATTTACTACATTTTTGAGAAGATGACAAAGTTATTTTGCATGACATTTTTTATTCTCTTCTTTCTTCTGCAGTGTTAAACATTACAGTTACAAAGCACTCAATAAAGAGTGGGCTAGAGAAATCTGAGATCAAGGGAACATGATCACGTGGATTTTAATTGTGTGAGCAGGTGAAGCTAAAGAAGCACATTGTCCGGAGAGGTAGTTTATTTTCCTCTTCCTGAACAGATCTGCCTCTTCCTGCATGAAATATGAACAGTAATTAAATGCACAGTCTGTGGGCCCTTCATCCTTTAAAGAGCTTTTAAAAAGTGGTGCTCACCTCAGACAGGCCAATTACCCAAGAATGATGAAGTCGAGAGGAAAGTAGCTAAATTTCTTTACTTGAATGATCACAACAGTCAGAAAATGATTAGTCCCCACAGCACCAGCAGGGATGTGGTGGGACACTTCTGCGGATTACTTCAAATAGTCCCAGTTCCTTACTTTAAATAAAAGTTGACTGCACTAAATAGACAGTCCTTAATCTCATGCAGACATTTGAAGATTTCTCAAGCTGTCGTTGGCTGGAACAGAAACACTTTTTTCTGCTTTGTTGATTAAACCCACAGTCTCTACCGTTGCTTATCGTCCTGCCACGAGCTGTTCTTTTTAATTAAAAGTAAGCCACCACAAGTGAGCAATTAACAGCTGGTAATTACTGTGTTCTTCAGAACTGTAACATTCTGCCTTCATTTCAATTATATAATGGACAAGTGGCTTTTTGATCTACAAATTAGTGAGCCCTTGTAATATTTGTTTTGTGGCAGATTTGGAAGGTTAATGATGGCCTGTGGTGACACTCCTTCCAGTGATTGATGTAAGACAAGAAAAGGGATATTAAAACTGTAATAGTCTATCAAGAAATGCAAATTGTACCTTCAAGTTAATGAACAGGAGACTGACAGAAGCCTTAGTATGCTTGTTGTTTAAAATGAGAGAACAAGAACGAACTCTGGTGCTAACTGATTAGAATTTTAAAGTTTAATTAAGCTGGTTTTAATCTAGATTATTTTAAAGACTGACACATAACATTAAACCGCTTGATACTTCATTTTGCCACTCTTTGATTACAGCCTCAGTTGATACGTGTTGTACAGAAGTGCTGGTGCATTAAGCGATATCCCAAAGGACGCAAGAAGTGTTGACTTTGTTTAAAGTCAGAAACTGATAAGTGATCAAAATATATTTAATGACCAATACACACTTTGAGTTTATAGCACAGAACATTTGTCCAATTTTAATTAGTATTGATTTCCATCTCGTTATTAAGCTGCAGTATTGTTAGGTAATTTAGGACCCCAGCCTTTACGCGTGTGCTTTTCAGACTTCATTAATAAATGTGATTGTCGGCTGCAATATCCAATCAGTCAGCTACATGGAAATGCATAATGTAGAACCCGACCTGCTTATTTAAGGGGGGGGCAGAATTATTGCTTTAAAAATATTTGGTTAAAAGCCATGAACTGATGCCGCAACAACCAACTAATCCATATTCTTTTTCTATGAAGTAGATTGTTGTATTCCAATAATCTGTTTAATACAGGTTATTTGCTGTGCATATAATAAATTACTGTAAAGGCACAACTGCAGACTGGCAGCAGAATATTGTTTACAGATATCAAAAATAAATGGAGGATTTGTAAAAATACATTTTTAAATACTACATTTTAACAAAGATCTGCATTTAATAACATCCTGCTTTGATAATCTTTTAATAATTAACTACATTGGTAAGAGTATATGTATTTATTATTATTATTATTATTATTATTGCTAGTTGTAGTGGTAGCATTTATTAATAATGATGATAATATCAATAGTAGTATTAGTAATAGTTCTAGTTGTAGCACAAAGTGCATGTTCACCTCTTTCTAGTGTTTGGACTGCAGTTCATTTCTGGACTGAGATGCATAGAAATTAATTTGAATGGATTGTCCTTTTTACTGACTGATTTTTAGTTCTTCAGAAAAAATACCTGTGTGTATGTTTGCAGTTCAAATAGATGTCTGATCTAGGCAAGACAACAAAAATATATACATAGTAAATTATTTGAAAAATATATTTTTTGCAATCAATTTTTTGTTTATTTGACTGGGAAATAATTATTAACTTTATTATTATTATTATTATTAACATGTTAGCAGTAATATTTTTTATTATATTAGAACTATTGCCTGTTAAATAATTTTCAAAACCACATTGTTCCTATCCATCCTCTATACTAACTTGTCATAGCTACTTCTTCTCTTGCACACAATAATGCCAGGGTATATTGTGACCCTGAATTGGACTAAGTGGGCTTACAACAACTGTTATACTGAAGTCAGGGAGTTTCTGCCATAAATACATGCAAGACACAAGGTATCACTGAGCAGGACACCCACCCATTACAAGACAACAAATCTTTACTACTACTACTACTAATAATAATTTCTAAAAATTAAATTAGCGTTAATCCTTTCAGCCAAAGCCACAATATTTCAGTGCTTTATATTTATACTGTCAAGTGTCACGTGTGAGTATGCTACTTTTCTAACATATTTTGACAAGTAAAATTTGCTCTGGTCAAAACTTGCTTAAAATCTTTCAAACTTTTAGTTATCTAGTTTTCATTTTGTTCTGACATGTTTAAGGTCTCTGCAAAATAAATGACTTGAACAACAAAGTGGAACATTCCCAGTATATTGGGAGAGTGTACTCTGTGCAGAATGTGAAAGGAGACAACTAATATATCTCTTTTGAAAGAAGATAATTATTATTTTTTAATTTATCAGTTTTAAAAACAACTTGTTTTCTAATGCATTTTGTAAATACGACTTTTTAACATTTTCTGTACCTAATTGAAAAATTGATATACAATCAATAAGTACCACTTTTCAGGACAATGTTTATTCAATGCATATATTAACAGTTTGGAAACATAAATGTAAGTTTTGAACATTCTGAAAGTTTCTCACACTGTGTAATCAAGGGTCTAATTAATAGTATGCTTAAATGAATAAACATGTATTTTAATTTGAATGTTGTCAACTGGCATTCCTTTTAAGCAAACTTTATTAAAATCCTTGTGCTAGACTAATTTTTTCGTGTGCCATTTTTAGGTAAGTTTAGGTCAAGCCCGATTAAACGTGTGCATTGACTTGGAAACAGACACTGGCAGACTCTACTCACATAGTTAAATCACCACTTTAATTTTCTGTTATTTCATATACAATTTCCAGCACATGCAAATTTCAGCTCAATGTCTGTTCACTCCAGGCAGATACGCCAATAATTACTGTGCTGTAATTACATTTCTGTTCTTTACGATTAACTTTCATACAGCCAGTCTACTACGCCAGTAATTATGATATTTGCATTTTATGCAATTTTCTGGCAATCATTTAACAACTTGAAAAGAGCAAACAAAATACAATATCAATCACTTAAACTTCTGAAAAAACTATCCAGGAAACAATGAAAAATGTGTCTTAATTAAAAAAAATATATATATATATATTGCTTTTATTGTATTTCCTCTTGTTTCTAATAAAGAAAAAAAAATACACATCCAAATCAACCACGGCAGCACTTGAATCGATGCTAAAGCCAATGTAGAGTGTAATAGTAGAAGTGGTGCCTTAAAAGAGAATTGCTTAGTGATTAATAAAATTTATTATTATTATTATTATGTAATATGGATTTATAAAAAAATGAAAAAAGAACATTATTTTAATCTTGTCTCTAAAGGTGGTTTAGTTCTATTTTCTGCCTCTGTCATTCAGGTATCCTTTTGTTTTCAAAATAAATTTGAATCTAGAAATATATGCTTTTTAGTTTGATGTTTAAAGTTACTAGTAAACATAATGATAATTATGTACTGTGTATCAATGTGTCCTATTACATTTTAAAGGCAGATATTCATTATTTTTTCTTGCTTTTAACACAATCTGCAGTAAATTCAATTACATTAATTACACTTTGCGCTTATAGCACAGTGCTCTTTGTACATTTTGACAATACAATATAGCTATAATAACTATTGATATCATTGCAGTTGTAAATGACATTTATTCTGCACCTTTTATTCTAGTGTGTATTTATTGATTAGCCTTTATTTTCGAAAAAGAAACTTGGACCTGTGTGAGTGGGACCTAAAGTGGACTGGCAACCATTGCTACCATGACAGACTCTAAATTAGATTAATCAGGTTTGAGTTTTGAATATTATGTTAGTAATATATATACTAATATAGCGAATAGCTAGCCAATCACATTTGCACATTTGTTAGGTATTAATAATAATAATATCACCTGAACTTGCTTATTCCAAAGAGGAGTCAGAAAAGGCCAGAGCTTATAGTGGTAGCACCAGGCACAAGGATGTAACTCCAGTCTGTCACAGGTCAGTTTAGATCTGCCAGTTAATGCAATATGCAAACGTTTGTTGCTACGGAGAAAGAGAAGAGAGGAGAGGTTGGGAGCATGCACTGATACAGCCTGTTGCTGCACCCACCACACAACGAAATGCCTCAGGATCCCAGATTAGGACCCGAGTGCAGGTGTGCAGTGGGTGACACTTCAGCACAACACTAGTTTGAATGGAGTGGAACAACGTGAGAATTTTTGGTGCCAATCCTGCCATCAGCCCCCGAGTTTTCCCTGCAAGTTGGCAGACCTGCAGTGCTGGTTGCAGGTTAAGGTCATTCCCAGGATGGATCAACTGCAGGTTAAGGGCCTTGCTCAAGGGCCCAATGGAGTGGAATCACTTTTGGCGCTTACAGGGTCCGAACCGGCAACATAGATAGAACATGGTGTAAAAAACATGACAGACATAATAGGATTTATGCCAACTCCAGACAGTGACCAGGTCAGGACGCTGTACTTCAGAGTCATATGTTACCATCCCCACTATCATTATTTCTGTTTTTATTATTAACATTTTAGAATTGAACTTGCTTCATTCTTGTCCTTATTAACCTCACAGGTTTTATTCCAGGAACAATATTTTCTTGCCACTGCAGTATTTCCTTTTTCCCCCCTCATAGTTTCCTATATACTGTAAAGTTAAACAACAAAAACACAAGGAATTGAACGAAATTCTATGCACCCATGGAATTTTACACAAGTGCCATTTATCTTCAGTTCATAGGTCATTCTTGCCATTTGGATTTAACAGATGACGTTTAAAAGCTACAGTGCTCATCAGATCTCAAAACTTGCACAACTGCACATTTTCTCAAAGCCTTTTTTTCTACAAATGAAACCAAGCTTTTTTTTTTATAAATTTATTTTTCTAATTTTATTCAGTAAAATATTAAATACAGCTTCTGGTTTTATGTCTTTTTTTTTCTCAAATAAATGAACAGCAAGTTCAAGTCTGCCTGCTTATCTTTCCATGGCAGATTTTTAGCTCTTTCAGCATTTCACCTGTCTAAGTTGAATGGAATGCTTCTCAGTAAGGTAACTGTGCCAGAGAAATGGCTTTCAAACATGAAATGATATGTTAACACTGAAACTTCAATGCCTAAATATAACACAAGGCAGAAGAAAACAGAACTAAATGGGTGAGTTTGGAGACATCTCAGTAAGGAGTAAGGAATATTTTATATATACAGCGGGTTGGAAAATGGATGGATGGATGGATATAAGTCAACAATAGTAGTTAGTGTTGTAGTTTACATGATAAAATGTGACTTGTTCTTGAAATAAAATTCTGTCCTTAAATTTAAAAACTAATATACAAAATTACATAGAGAGCCATAATTAACACCAACCCTGCGATCCCATGAAAAATTTTCCCTTCATTGACCGAAGGGATTTTTGCTTATGTGAAAGCAGTTTTTAACAGCTTGACATCATTTTGTTATGAAACTAAAGGACTGTATTTTTATTTTTATTTTTTGGCTCCTTAGCTGATAACTGTTATATTTGATATGCTGTGCTACATACTGTACCTTTCATTAAAAAAAAAAAATTCTGCATAATCAAATCCATGTTTATTTTTTAAACACATGGATGACCTTCTGTATTTCGTAGTTGTTTTAATGAACTGAGAGTGCATTGTGCTGAGAACCTCCAGAGCTGCAGCCAAACACGAGGCTTTTCTTTTTAAGCACACTGCTGTAAGCAAGGCCTTTATAGTTTAATTAACTTGAGCAATGTAAGGGACCATTTAAAAATGAGGTGTTGATGATGGTGTGCTAAGCAGTCACATTCATTACATCTTATGGCTCATTCCAGGCCCTTACTAAAGCAGCAGGATGGCAGGCCAGTCCCAGTGTCTGCCAAGTGAAAGCTGCTTTCCTTGATGTTTAATTTAACTACATGTTACTGTCATGTTCTGCTCGTTCTTTTTCTGTCTGCTGGTATTTTCAACTTAATCTCCCTGGTTTTCTCCCCCTTTCGCCCTTAATTTCCATCACATTCAAGACAATGCTCCCTTGCCGTCTTTTATCTAGTTAGCACTATAGCATTGCAGGCTCAGCTGTGTTCTGTGGTTTTAACGGATTTGTTCCCTTTTTCCTTTTTTCTGATTTAATTTTTATTCAAGTAAACTCGTCATAATTTGATGCTCAGAATTTATCTGCTTGTATTCTTCTAGTTCCACAAGAGAGGAACTCTAAATGTGATTTGAATCCTATGGCACCAGGAAACCCTTGGGGAGCAGCAGTCACACCAAATAAATCACTTTTTAAATGTTCAAACAATGTTTCTCACTGTGGGAAAAATGTGCATTACATTTAAAGTTGGCTTGAGCCTCTGGTATTTCAGAAGACCTCAAAGAAGTGTTAAAACTTCGGTGTTATGAATTATAATGAATTTAAATGCATTTAGTGCACCTTTCATATTATGCCTGCGGTAAAGCTAGTCTTTTAAAGCTTGTGTTTTAGGTTTTTGATTTAATCAGTGGAATACACATCACCCTGTGGTTTTAGTTGGATTATCTGTCTGTTTGCATGTTTTTTCTTTCTTTCTCTCTTTCTTTCTGTTTTGCATAGGCCACCATAGCTATGTATATTATTGTACAACACAATCACATAACTGGATATGTTTGATTTGCAGATTGTTTTTATTATTAACAGCAAATTTTTATATTTCTCTCATTTTTTTGATCAAATGATTGATCAATGGTTCTTTTTACTGCTAGCATTTTCCTGACCCAAACCAGAAGTTCAGACGTGCATTGAGACTATGTCTGTCTTATTATGGTGCACAAAGCAGGAACCAACCCTGGAAGAGTACAGCCAAGGACAAGGACACACTCATTCTTATGTGAGTCAGTTGCGTGACTGTTAGACATGCCGATTATCCAACATGCACAAGTCTTGAATCTGAAAAGAATACCAAAGTATTCAAAGTAAAACCCATGGTGGCATAGTGAGAAGGTGCAAAATCCAAGCACACATTGCCCTCACTCACATTTGCACCAAGAGGTTATGATTTAACAGTGATAACCGTTACACTTGCCAGGCTGCCGAGTAGTCAAATTTAATTTAATACACTACATAATTTGTGGTAAAAATAAGGCAGTAGACAAGAAAAAGGTTTGGGGATGACCACCCCATATACTGAAAAAGCAGCAAAATAAATGAAGCACGTCTTTACAGATCAAAGTTCACAACTGAACTGAACTAACAGGATGAGTCTGTTCTATAAATATGGTGGACAGGAAGAAGAGGTAGAGTTAGGGCAGCTGGAACAGGAACTGATGTGGCAGGAAGATGAATTCTGGGTACTGGAAGTGATGTCATCAGGATTGCCCAGAAAATGATGTTAGTGGGTGGTTCGGTGTCATTGAGAGGCATGGCCATCAGCTGAACTGCAGGGAAACAAGAGGAGAGAGGATCAGTTGCAAGCGCCAACCCCTGGTCTGGCCCCAAAACCTCCCCCTCCCCCACTCAGCCCAGACCCATTGAGTCGGGCAGCCCGAACCGAGAGGTCATGAACCCAAGAAAGAGCATCACCGTTTTCCTGGACAGAAAGACACCTGACGATAGAGAAAACAAAACTTATAAGGTTGGAGGTCCAAAAACCAACGAGTGACATGTGGGTTAGACTCCTTGTGCACCGCCATCCACTGCAGAGCGGCGTGATCAGTGATGAGGGAAATCTCACAGCCCAAGAGATAGTACCTCAGTTGCGTTACTGCCCATTTGATCACCGAGGCCTCCCGTTCCACGGCCGCAGCATATTAAATGCACTTCCGTCTTGCAAGCTAGGTGCAGTATATTAATAGCGGCAAGTATTGCAGGGATAACAGATGTACAGCATAAACACAAAAATATAACCTTGAAAAATAAAGGAAGAGCACACATTTATACAATGACACCTGCAAATATGTTTATTTTGTTTGAAGTTCAGATTCCTATTGTCTTAGGTCAACCACATTCTGAAATCATTGTCTTCACAATTTCAATTGCATGTAACACATCTGAAAATTTATCCGACCATTCCAATGGCAGACCAGCATATTATAAAAGACATGTAGGTTAGCTTACATGTTATAAATGAATGTGTAGGTGCTGTGACAATCAAGACTCAATAATCAAATAACTGGGGTGAGAAAATGAATGGAGCAAAAGTCAGTAGCAAGGGACAGCACTGTACATCAGGTAGGAGCCACTCCTGGTCAGGACACCATTTCACCACAAGCTCTACTCACACACATCTACTCACCCACACTCATGCTGGGCAAATTTAGAATCCTCCAGATTAATGAATATGCACATCTGAGGAATGTGGAAGAAAAACTCAAAGTACCCAGAGGAAAACCAAAGCAGACATGAGGAGAACACATAAATTCCATATTTTTTTTTTATAACTTTATAAATCGATTCTAATTAAAAAAATAACAATCTATTTTCTCTAGGTGCTTTATGAGCTTGGATCAAATTACAATATACAGTGGCATTTATCAAATGGTTTCTTAATAAAAAATAAACATAAAATCTACATCAAAAAGTAATACTAAGAAACAGTAATGCCCAGACACATTTTGCTGCAGTGCATTACCACTCTGCTGTTTTTATTGCTTCTTAGGAAACTAATGAATACTGGTTACTTGAAGCTGAAAATGATCAACAGATGTATGAGCAGGGCTGTTTTAAAATAATTACGTTATCATATGGTGTGGCATGTATATGCAGACCCAATTTAAAAGCAAAAACTCCGAATCCACTATAATTTGCGCAGCTTGTCTCATGGAATTCCTGCCAGTGAAATAATCTAATTGTCCAAGACTCTTCATAGCACTGTGTCAACATTGCCATTAGCAATAAGTAATTGGGTGAGTTTACGTATTTAAAGGCCCTGCAAATTTGGTTCTGGACTTCATTCCTGTTTCTTGGTCTGGAAGGATACCCAGGTCATTAAAAGCAAAGTTAGAACTGTGGCAGCTATACCAAAAACATAGGTGTCTGCTCTTTCATAAAAGCTGCCTCTGGTTATGCGAGGATCAGTGTTGTATGTTTTAGCATGGAGAGGACAGAGCTTTTAAAATGGATGTAGAAAATTATGGCAGACACAAATGTTCTGATTTTCTGTTTTTGGTAAACATGTGTTATATTAGCTACTGTATTTTTCAAGTAGTACCAAATTGCATTGTACTATAGTTCATTCCTCTGTGGTGGGTTGGCACCCTGCCCAGGATTGGTTCCTGCCTTGTGCTCTGTGTTGGCTGGGATTGGCTCCAGCAGACCCCCGTGACCCTGTGTTCAGATTCAGCGGGTTGGATAATGGATGGATGGATATAGTTCATTCCTTGAAGGTTTTTGTTTCTCCTTATCTATTTGGGTTTGTACAAAGGTGTAAATCCCATTTTAACAATAGTAATATTACTTTACAATGATGGTGTTCCCTTCATTGGTTTTGGGCCTGTTTCTGCAGCGATTGTCTCTGTGATCATATATCAGATAAAGAAGGTTCAGAAGAAGACTGGAAAGACAGACGTATTTATGCATATGTCAGGTATGTTTGTTTTTGTTGGCAATTTGCTAGTATTGAATAAAAAGTGAGTGAAAGAAGAATTATTGGAAACATTGAAAAAACAATCGGCTTCCTTGTGACTTTAGAAGGCTTAAAAGAACACTGGAATATTGGATTCAAACATGACCTAAAAATGAAATCCTAAAAAATTAATGTACATATTGGTAAAAATCGATTACTTCCTAAAGTTATCTTGTTTACACAGAGTATTCTATCACTGAAATGTACTGTAAATAGTAAATATTTTCAAAGACAATGCTGGCCCATGATAGCACTCTGTTATAAAAGAATAACATGATTGAAATTCTTTCCCCAGGATTATGGTTTCAAGCATTACTTAGTACTAGGGTTTTGTACCGTGTTAGCCATTATGAATGTAGAGAAAAGCCAAGCAAAATGACACCTTTTATTGGCTAACTAAAGAGATTACAATATGCAAGCTTTCGAGGCAACTCAGGCCCTTTTTTCAGGCAAAATGTAACTTAAAAACTCAACTTTCTCTCACCATACACTTTCAATCTTTTTAACAGAAATGTTCAGCAAATATTAAACTTGAAGAGTAAGACTTTCATCCTTCATTTTCTAACCCATTTAAATCTGGTTCAAAACAACACAGAACACAGACCCATTCTGTGAGTAATCTTCAAACTGACCTTGCAGTGTATTTTAGATTGCAGGAAGAAGCAAGAGTACAGTGAACAAACCCACACAAATACCCCCAAAACGTGTAAAACAAAGTTTGATTACAAATTAAGTCTAGTTTTACATGTAGAAACATCATGCAGCTCATATCGCACACTTGAACATAATGACCTGAAAAACCATTGCTACTGCCCAGTGCAAAGTCTGCTCATACATGCTAGAAGATTCTTCAAGGTGCAGTTTCACTGTCGCATTTTGAAGATAACAAGCATAACTTGTTAGATTTGTATGGATGTTTTTGAAGTAATTGTCAAGCTTTTCCAAGTAAAAGTATAAGAGTTATACATGCTTTTGAATTAAACAGAATGACTGTCGTTCATTTTTAAGCATGGACATTGTCCATCCATGTATTGGGCAGATTCACACAGTTCATGACCCGCAGTTAGTAATGATATTCATGTATTAAATTGTGAAAGTAATAAACACTGCTAAAACGCTTTGTCTTGTTCCTTCATTTTTCACATACTGTTGTCAGTGTTGTCTGTCTCTCTCTGATACTTCCACTCTCTTTCTCTCCCTGTTAATTTGTTGGATCAGTCCATGGGGTTTGGTGCTACATTTACAGCACGTTATTTTTCAAAACCTTGTAACATTCTGTTGTACTGAAGTGTTCACAATAGTGGCTCTGTATGCCAGACAACAGACAAATATATAAAAAAACATTTTCTGTTGATAGTATTCAGCTTTGCATGCCCTTTTTTTGCAGTCTTAATGATTGAACTGGCTCTACTGGTACAACAAGTAATTATATCTCGATAGTAAATTTTTACACTGGATGGTGGATGAACATTTTGGAAATAATATAAGTGGTATCTCTTAAAATATAACAAAGCATCATCATTTTAATTAAAAGTTCCATTCAAAGATTCTTTTTGTCACTATGTACGTAGTACAATGAAATTCATGCATTCAATGGCTGAATGTCAAAGAAAATGTGAAATTACCATTCTCATCCAGGACTGAGGTTGCCAGTCCGTAAGGATTTGCACTAACAGCCTCAGTCATGTGTTGGCTTTTCTATGTATAGATTAAATGTTTGTGTATGCTGAAGGCCTTTTAATAATTTAAAATTAAGATAAAAGATCAGCTATCAGAAACTCTGCTAGATGGCCTACAAGGCCACAGTGCAGAAAATAGACTAATTTGCTTCAGCAATTACAGTAAGTAGAACACAATGAACTGTGGGGTTAAAGCTTCAAACCTCCGAAACATTAAAATGATAGAAAAATGAGAGTGTAAAATTGCAAATTTACATTCGCCCAGGAAAATGGCTACAAAACAGAGAAATAATTTCCACTGTAGGCAATTGCATCTGATATGGTGTGGCCTACGCACAGGGCCAGCACCACCATTAAGGCGAATTAAGCTTTCGCCAAGAGCGCTGTCCATTTGGGGGGGTAAACCCAGCTATATGGGTTAGCTAGTTAGCCGTTGGCACACTATTAACCTTGCCCAAGGGTGCAAAATAACCTAGCACCGGTACTGCCTACACATGTGTTGATAGGACACAAGGAATTTCAAGAAGAAATATCCGTTTGCTACTTATTACTATTAGTATGCATTGTTTGTTACTACTGCATCATGTATGAGACAACCTTGCAACCACAGAGTGATATGTGCTTTACTGTTTCTAATACTGTGTGACTACTCTTGCACCCTAAAGCATGGGTAGCATCCCAGGGCACCTTTCACACCTTCACACACCTAACCAACCCAAACAATAAGTCTTTGGGATGTGAGAGTAAACAGGAGAAACTAGAAAATACCCACACAAGCACAGGGAGAAAAGGCAAACTTCATTCAGACAACACCCAAGCTAAATGTTGAACTCGGAAATCTGAGTCAAGTTTTTGTCTTTTGTAGAGTCTGCAAGTTCTCTCTGTGTTTTTGGATTTTATATTTCTTGCTGGCATACCTCCAGTATACTAAAATCATGCTGTTAAGGTTATATGGCGCTTTTAAATTGGCACAGTATGAGTGTCAGTGTGGGAGTGTGCAAGAGTGTGCCCTGCCATAGTGTCGTTTCTCATCTAGAACTGGTTTCTGTTTTGTATCCAATTCTGCCAAGAAAGGTACTAACTCTTATGACCCTGAAGTCAGTAAAGGATGGATGGACTATTAAAAAAAGCACTAAGACTGGTGTGGTTTAACCTGGAAAAACAAAGTTGCAGTCACAGTGGCCTAATGGTTGAAGTCCAATAAAAGAAAAGGATGCAATTTCATTATTACCACTGTGTGGCCTTTGCTCATAATATTAAAATATGCTTCCAGTATCTGCGTCTTGCCCAGATAGCGGCCTGATTGCAATCAGTTTCTGCTTTCATGGTCTGTTTTATGCACATAGAAAACACATTTAGTGTTAACATCTATCTGTAACCACCTCTTAATTTGGTCAAAATGATTCTAATACAAGTACATTTACACTTGTTATTTAATGTGATCAAGTGCTATTGGATCACCAAACATGCATGCAACGTGCACCAAAGATGCCTTGGAATGGTGCTCGATATTTACAGATGAAAAAATTAAAATCAATTTGTGTTAGTGGACTGCGAGTTTTAAACAAAGTCATAGCACTCCTTGAACAAAAAAGTCATTAACAATAATGGCAATGACAAAACATTTGTGTCTTTACCATTTACTTTTTTTAATTAGACATGACCAAGGAAATATAATAATGCTGCAAATAAAAGACTGAAGAATTTTATTTTTATTTTTCAATCCTGCTCCACTTGGTTATAGAGAAGTCACAAGTTCATAAACACCACCATTAGAAAATATATATTCTTTTTAAATATATTACTTTTGTAGTATGCCAAGTTCAGCCAAAAATGCATGCAAAAAAAAAATAGGATTAATATTTCAATATTAGAAGCAATGTACCACATTTTCAATATATCATTTAGGCCATATGTTTTTTTTTAATATAATACATAAATTGTGGTCATTTATATTAACAAAATACTTTTAATTTTTAATTTAAATAGTAAGTGCTTTAAAAAGGTACATGAAGTATTATGAAGTCACACTAGGTTACATTACATTAGTTCATTTGGTTCAGATCTAGGAGTTATCCTGGAGTTGTGCACTCACTTGAAGCTTTGACAAGAGATAAAAACCCTACAGGACAGCCCGTGATAGAGAAAAGCCTCTGGGAGCCCAAGAATAATGGATGAACTGTCCTTCAGGCAGTTAGTTAGAAATAAGACCAGGCTTTGCAGTACACCATTCAGCTTAAAAAATGTGCCTTGATTGCCTTAAAATGTATCCTTTAGTGGTTGTTCCTGTTTTGTGTGAATAAAAATACTTCACAATAAAATTCACCATCTCAAAATTACTACTCATATACTGTAGTTAGATGAGTACTTTTACTCTTTTTAAAGTATCTTTTGACTTCCTTAAAAAAATGTACACTTTTTTGCATTAGACGTACTGATATGTGTGATAACAGATAGTAGTGCAAACAGAGGAAGTAAATACTAGGGCTAAAGTAGCACTAAATAAGGCAGCTCAATCAGTCAGAAGTATAATGGAGCATATTTTGGACCATGGAGGAAGAGGAAAAGAACCCAGCATCCTCAAATATGTTTAATTCACCTCAATGTCACAGACTACCGGACCCTATACTGGCAGTATTGGGCACAGTACAAGAAATAGCCCAGGACATGTCACCAGTTTATCACAAACTAAGGCCAACTAATGCTCAAACCAACTAACACAGAATCAGTTTGGAATCACTAATTAATGGTTTACTCACACTAGGCACATTTGTTCCGTACCATGCCCAAGCATGATTGTCCCCCCTCCCTGTTTACTTGATAGCCTGCACTCACACTGCGTTTACGGTTCTAGGCCAGCTTTCGTCATGACCATGTGACTTGTGTAAAGCCAAAACAAGATATGATCATGGAATTACAGCAGGCTTCTCAAAATGATTTTACTTTAGTGTTTTTTTAGGAGTCGTGTAGGACAGGATAACGCTCTACCCTCTTAAAGATTTACTGAGTGCGCAGCACAGCATTTTACTGTTAATCATGCAGCATGTACGAGAAGATTTTTAAGGAGACAAATGATGTTAAGGGAGGAATCTGCTGCTTTTCAACTCAAATGGTATCAAATGAAATAAGAGTTGCACTACCTGACTTGTTGCATCATTGACATCATGTCTGTTTTCCGTGTTTGGGCATGTTTAGTGATCGCACTGTTCCAGAATCCTACTGAACCATGCCTCAGTCATGCTTCTTCCATGGAGCGATCACCCTAGCAAAACAAACTAGACTCTGGGGGGTTCTTATGGACAAACATGCTCAGGCACAGAACAAATTACCGTACTAGAGTGAGTACACCCTTAAATAACCAGCACATCTTTGGAGAATGCAGAAAATCACTAGAGTAATTGAAGGATAACATATTCAGACATGGGGAATACGTGTAGACTCCACATGGACAAAGACTGGACTGGGGGTTCAAGCCCAGGAAGCTGGATCTGTAAGACAGCAGCACAACCTATGGAAGCACTGTGCCACCCCTGAAAAAAGAAACAAAACGACAGAAACCCTAAAGGTTGTCAGTATCTAAAAGTAAACCAAAATACCAGAACATGTCTCTTAGGAAGATCAATTTAATGTGCCACTTTGAACATCAAAGTCTGAAACCACTAATGCCAGGACCTGTCATCTTACCACTTCTTAGCCCTTTGACTCTAGGAGTGTTCAAATGGCACAACTGGTGTGCAGAAAGCAAGTAAGAAGGACAGAGAAATGAGAGTGAAAAAGGGAAATCAAACATTCTAATCAAAAGGTCAGAACATTTAGGGTATTTTCCAGAATATCATTTAGAAAAGTCTTCACTAAATATCCCCAAACATGGACAATGCAAATCCCCTGGAGTTAGCTTATTAATTGTCATGCCGATGAAAACATTCAAACATGACTTCTGGTGACATGTCTCTAGCCGCAATCACTTGTGTCCATGCAATGAGATCTCAAAATAGTGACTTCTGTGAAAAAAAAAATGGCATTGTGTTAAAAATAAATAAGTAAAATGGTATCAGGTACCTGTGGTGGGTTGGCACCCTGCCCGGGATTGGTTCCTGCCTTGTGCCCTATGTTGGCTGGGATTGGCTCCAGCAGACCCCCTTACCCTGTGTTCGGATTCAGCAGGTTGGAAAATGGATGGATGGATGGATGGTATCAGGTACTAGAAAACTTTTAACTTCACAAACTCATGTTTAATTTGAATTTTCTGATTTTTAAAACCAAAGTATAAACTAAGGGAAATGCTCTGAAAAAACTAATGAAGCTCAGAAAAATAATGTAAATCATAAGAGGGGTGTTGTTAATTCAAAAGCAGTCTGTTACCTATTCTGTCAAACCATATAACTCTGAGGCCTTAGCCTCAAAAAGATGGATTAGAACATCAGAACAGGTATCATTTGTATTATGAACAATTGATCAGGAAGTACCCACAGAAGTGTTTTGTTTTAGATATCCTAATAAAAGAGAGCATAGCATTTTAAAATAATGACATGGTTCTGACAAGGACGTGCAGATCAGCAATTGTCAGCAATTGGGGGAAAAAAAAGCTTAAATTTGGACTCAATTACAAACCACAGTTGAATGACACCTGGGAGTGTGCTTTGTATTAGAACTTCAAAAGTACAAAAAAAAAAAATTCCCTTAAAGCAAAGTGGATAATGATGTTTTGTGTGGTGCAATGAGATCTTGGCGTTGACAGTTCCAGCCTCAGGTCCAAAGGGTATAGATATAAGAGATATTTTGACCAGAACAGGCTGTTCATCTAAACATAACTGGTCATTGCCTATTCACCTAATGATTCCAAATGTCACTGAATAGAGATTTGTGCACTCCCATTGTTCTACTCTCACCTCTATTACACTGTACATATGCACTCCAACTGGCATACATTTAGTCAATATTAAGTTGTCCCTGAAAAATAAAAACAAAGCTATATGCAGAAACATCACTTTAATTGTACTGTGATGAAAATATCCATCCATCCATTTTCCAACACACAGGGTCATGGGGGTCTGCTGGAGCCAATCCCAGCCAACACAGGGCACAAGGCAGGAACCAATCCCGGGCAGGGTGCCAACCCACCGCAGGACACACGCACACCCACACACCAAGCACACACTAGGGCCAATTTAGAATCGCCAATCCACCTAACCTGCATGTCTTTGACTGTGGGAGGAAACCGGAGCGCCCGGAGGAAACCCACGCAGACACGGGGAGAACATGCAAACTCCACGCAGGGAGGACCCGGGAGGTGAACCCAGGTCTCCTAACTGCGAGGCAGCAGCGCTACCACTGCGCCATCGTGCCGCCTTGTGATGAAAATATTAAATACATTAAAAGTAAAAAATAAAGTATGCTTTAATTCTATGATGTATTCGATATTTTATCATAACACAAATCAAATCAATTCCTGTATCTAACTTTGCATTAGTTAAAAACACATTTCCATGCATTTTTTGCCTATTAAAAAAAAATAGGCCATAAGAAGCCACTGGATAGGCCATAAGATTTAATACAGAAAAAAAAATTGGTACATGCATAACAAAATGCATTACGTCTACGTTCCTATTCAGAACATGCCACAAACAATTGCTTCTTTTGGTATTAATGACACTTACAAAGCATCAGTAAAGAAGTTATTCATCTCAGTGTGGCATTTGATATGCTGGTAAAATTACTTTTGAATATGAAGGATTCGTAATCCAAATATTGAAGTATGCAGGCAGTTGGAAACCGGAAAGAGACGTCAGAGGTGTCATGGTTGTCAATCTTCCAGTCTGCAGAGAGAGGAAGAGAAAAGGCATTAGTTGACAGTGGCCTCTGGCTTTCTGGATGATTAATACAATTATCCGAGCCCTTAAACTGTCCCCTGTTCGCACGCGTGTAACATAAAAGAAATATGTCTCACTTCTGACTGTTCCAAAATGAAGTTTTTTTTAATAGGCCACATTGCACAGATGAATAACTGCTTTCTGATTCTTTGTGTCATTAAAATCAAAAGACGTCTTTGTTAAGGTCTTGTTATATAAAAGTAAATGAGTCATAAATGTTTTTGCAGTACCTAAACTAATGTGTTATCAAAGAAACATAAATAACAATGTTAATATTAACAATGATAATAATTAAAGAATCAAAAATGAGTGAAAATGACATTAAAAAGGAATTTAAACATAAGACAGGTAGGGAACCTTTCTTAAACATAACAGAAAGGTGTTTAATTCCTACCTGAAAAGTGTTTTCTACTTTTTAAACCTCTAGTGAAAAAAACAAACAAGCAAACAAAAAAAAAAAAAAATGACCAGAGCCATTCCCCCAGCCGTGGGAGATTTATTGTGGTTGTCCTGGTAGTAGGGTGCCCGATTTTCCAATTATGATGAAAGTGTTGGTGAAAAGTTTGAAAAAAATGCTAAGCTTATTCTTTAAAAGACTGCATTTCTGGGGCTATGGATTACAATACATTCATTATCCAGGTGTGGGAAACAAAAATAAAAACACAGATAAACACAAAGATGTGGCTTTAGAGGCTTATATTCCTTGGTTTCCACCCAAAAAGCTCTTAAAAGCCCCTCAAAAATCTTTTAAGTAAGTTTTGTGTTTCATGATTTTGAAATTGTATACAAAGCAAATTTTAGTGTCAGTTTGTAAAACTGGATATGAAACAAGACTATTTTGCTCATTACTAATATTGACTGAATTTTGGCATAATTCTCGCAAACTGTTGTTTCTCATCGCTGTGTCCATGTTGTTTAAGAGAATAATGTCTATTGCTGGTCATAAGGGAGTGAGTTAAAATGGCAGTATATAGCTTTTCGCATCTATGGTTTGGGCAAAACCAGAAATAACTTGTTTTCACTCTTGATTTATTCTAGTTAGGGCAATGAATTTCTGTTTATTGTTAGGACCTTTCTGCTAAATTTATTTTGACTTGGATTTTGCTTAAAGGTTATTGATTTTACTGTCTCTAGACTGTCCACGCGCCACTACTTTTGTCTTCTTATTTTGCTCCTTTTCATTCAGTATTTTTCCACGGACACTCAATGTGTGCCCAGAACACAATCTAGGACAGTTTCTCCAAATCCCAGCTGACATTTAGTGTTTGGAGGTTAATTTGTACTGAAATTAGACTTCATATTTTGATGTGATCAAGGAGAAGAGGCAAAAAACCTCAGGTTAATTTTTTAATAGCAGTTGGATGTAGATGCTTTGTTTGATTGAATCCTGATTGGCTGAAATTCATGTATGCATAAATGGGGAATCTGGCCAGAGCGTCAACAGAGCTAAATGGGAAAAAGAAAAGAAGGCTAACCATTTAGAAATGATCACATTTCATAATAATTCATAGGCTGTCTGTACTGCCTCAACAACAAAGTAAAGAGGATTGATGTCCTTAAATTTGAAAACAAAACTTTTATTTTTTATACATATAGCCAGTTCATACCACATGGGTTTATAAAGTATATTTATGTTGCTTCAAGACTTTTTTAACGTTCAAAATTATGGGTTTTTTTTTCTTTAATCACATTAATTGACAACTTTTTCTATCTAAGCCAATGTTTTTCAACTGACGAGAATGACATTAGTAAAAATATCAATTCCAATTTTAATGATGATCTTCAAATTGCCTAATTTCTAAATAAACATATAAGTAACTGAGAATGTTCTTCAATAGGTATATAAAAGTACTCATATATGAAGGTAGATATACATGAGAACAACAGTACAGAAATAGGTGTCGGGTGGAACACAAGGGTAAAAAGATGTGACTTAAAAGGACACACAATGCCAAAACATGAATCTCCATACTTAGCTGTGGTTTGATTCAACCATTCCATCTCATGGTGCTGCTGCTGTGACACCTCACTCCAGTCTTTCTAAAACAGTCTTTCAAAGCTGACATTGGCTATGAGAATGTTGTGAAGCAGTCACACACAGGTAAATACTGGACATTGCTGAACCACCTTGGATATACATGTGATTAATCATGATTATTTGTGGGGCAGGTTGTGATTAATCACAATTAAATTTTTTAATTGCTTGACAGCACTAATTTATGTTTACTTCAAAAAATTTCAACATCCTTTATATTAGTTATCAGTTGATAGCCTTACTACAAACATACACAATAATCTCACAAGTGCTCACTCAGAGCTAAATTAAAAAAATGTACTGGCACATGCTTAATATAATCTGTAATAGAGTATTTCCAGACTTACTGTGGAGACTGCTCAAACGCTTGAAATACCATAAACTACTACAATTAAATAAAGGGTTCTTACTCGGTTCATTTTTTTCAATAGGGATATTATCTTAATTTAACTTCACTGAAATAAATATGACTGAAAGAGGACATATTCCAGTGCCTGTCCTTATTGGGTATGTCAGACTCTCTTGAACACTTCTTGGCCTTCTGTGATTTGTCCTTTTATTGATACTTTGGCTCCTGTTCTGTAAAAAGAGAAAAATATACTTAGATGCTTCTGGAGATCCTTGTCCTTTACTCTAGGGTTTTCCCTAGGCTCCCGACTGTGTCCTGGGAAGGTGGAGTGATCTGTGACAAAATACATAACAAATACACACCTACATCTTTTCACTTGTTTTCTGAGGCCTACTGAGTGAGACAATCGGGTGCAAAGAAGGAGAAAAAGCAACTGTGAATAAGATGTTAGATGAATAAAATAGTTATGCATTCTTCAGTTTCAGTTTGCTTTAGAGTTGTCAGTTTATTGTAACACTTATATGGTTCAGATAGGGGAGGAAAACTGAAGTTTCCAGAGAATAAAAAAAACAAATGAACAAAAGGATAATGTAAAAAGTTTACACAGATTGCAGATGAGTTAGCAACATACAGTAACTCAGATTCCAAGAGCCATGAGGGCAGCGGTGTTAACCACTGAGCCACAGTTGCTTTATATCTACTTGTATGTGGATAAAAAGCTGTCATTTGCATATTATCTGTTAACAATACTGTTATTGGTCTGCTATTTAGGAATTGTGCTGTGTAAGAATAAGTTGAATTGAATTAGCTTATTATTCAGACCATAAATTATGGTTTATTGTTCAAAAAGTATGTATTGTTTAGTGTTGTCATGATTTGAGATGTCCCTTCGTAACTTAAACATTCCAAAGAACTTCTTGACTCTGATTTTAACAGAAGAGTACTTAATTTGCTTTACATCATGCTGATGTCAATTTTCCTTTTTATCTTTTATATAAAATACAACAAGTGATATATCATTATTTGGATACCCATATCTGAACAGTTTGCAAATCCAGCATGTAATGGATTATCTTTTAATACTAACAGTTTTTTTAAGCCACACTGAAGTGAAAGCAGACGAGAATTCTATCAATTGTGTAAAATGTACAAGTGCAACTTTTCAGCCTTGCTGGATGTCTCTTTCTGTCAGATGCCACAGTGTCAGGCTGAAAGTCATTTGTCATCCCTGAATTTCATTATCTGCCCCTTCCCTTTCTTTCAGCGTTACTTTGCCAGGACATTTGTTCAATGTTGACCCCCTTGACAAATAATACACCTTAATTATGTCAGCACGAGGAGATGTGTCATTCCTAGGACACTGTAATTGTCTGCCTGACAGGCCGCCTTACTTGGTTTGTATCTCCTTCGGCATTCTGATCAGACCCTTGCATCTTTCTTTCGCCTGTCGCAGTGGAGCCAAGATCCATTGAAGCAGCCCATTTCACCCTTGCCTACATGTCCCAGATTTTCCCATTCGGTACGGACATGTGACAAAGATGTTTTGCAAATTGTAGCTTTAACATTTAATACCTAATCAACTCTTCTAAGCCTAAATATGCCTTTTTGTACCACACATCAGTATGTGTAGCTGCATATATCATTCCTTGAATAAGAGAATGCGCATGGTGTATTACATCTTAATTTTGGAGTGACAACTGAAACCGCAATGAAAGAAGGATATACATGCTGAAGAATCAGAAAATGCACCATAGCCATCATTCGTTCAAGGTCCTGGCAATGTGGATGAATGATAAAACAGTATATCACTCTGACATAAAAAAGAAGGAATGAAAAAGACAGCTTTTTCAACAATTCTTTCTTCTAATGTTATGTAATAGTCAAGTCATTCACATTCATGAAAGTTGTGTTAATAATATAATATTAAAAAAATGTAGGTATAACACTATTTTTATTCATAAATTAGAATCTAAATTGCTTTCTTTGCCTCACATCACAAGGAATTTGGGTTCAAAACCTAGGCCTGTGTTGAGTTTGCATATCCTACTTGTTTTTATTTTATTTTGTTTAAATACTGTATGAGTCTGTGTGTATGTGTGTTTGTACCTTACAATGGACTGTTTTGTCCATCCTGTGTTGTTTCCTGTTGCCAGGATAGCCTCCAGCTCCCTTCAACACTGACTTGTATTAAGCAAGTTCAAGCAATGGTTGATGCGTATGTCATAAATATATAAAAACAAATAAACAAACAAACAGTCTACACTTAAACTTTATGAATACTAAAAGGCTGAGTTGAATTACGTTTTGTTGCTCAAGCCTATTCAGGTTCCAGGAAAGCTTAGACAATTTGCAATGCCTAAATCTTGCTCACTCCAATCTCTTGCTCAATCTCAGCAAACACTGGTCAAAATAGGTCTTAAGTCTCTGAGAAAAATAAAGAAAATCTCAGAGAAGAATATGTAAAATTCACAGACAAGGCATCTTAGCCTACAATCAAACCAAACTGAGGTGGACAGGATATCTAGTGTACTATGAAAGGCAACTGGAATATTGAATTGTAAAAGGGAGTCAGAAAAGAACTAACATTAATAGGGGAGTAGAGAGTTGCAAAAGTTATCAATGCTGCCTCATAACATTATTTTATTCGATTCACTTGAATTTATTCAAATATAATGATATTCATGACATGCATTCTGTAAATCCAGATGACAACAGCTGATCAGTGGGTACAGGTCCTAGAAAAATACATCTCTGGGTTCTACAGACTTTAGAAAAAGAAAACAAAAGTGAAGGTCTAAAGCTGGAGTCCTAAAAGCAATGTCATTGTCTCCATCCATGCTCTGGTGCAGAAGTAGCAACGTGGTGAAAGTGATAGTGACTTCAAGTTTCACCCCAGAAACCATTAAGGGTATGAGAATGGGATAAGCAACCTCCAGTGAGAAGATCTGCCACATGATACTGTTGACAAAACATGTGGATGAATAATAAGGTAACGTGAACAGCCACTCTTACAGATCAAGCAAGGGTTCACTATGCTAAAGAAATAGGCTTGCCTTCTTGCTTGAATGATTAGATTAATAGGGTACTTTGACAGGTAGTTTGTTTTAGAGTTTGAGGGCCCTGTAGTTAAAGGCTGCCCCCCTTACTATAGCTTTACTCTACTTGGAAATTTTCAAAAGACCTAGAACTTGTGATTGTAATATCTGCGCTGAAGGATACGCATTAATAAGCTTGTCAAATCAGGGGAAAGGGTTAAGCCCATATGTCAGTGTGAGGCTTTTGAAAATGTCACTAAAATAATGATAAAAAAAATACATTTGAAAATCTTTTGTTAATTAACCCTTAATGCAGACTCTGAGATGGACAG